>NW_028274812.1:48881790-49184820 GCF_037043125.1 Eumetopias jubatus
CGATGAAGGCAAGGCTGGGCGGGGAGGCAGAAAATTCCTGGGGTGCAGCCATAGCAGTCACTATGCCTGGAGTTGTTATGTATGAAAAGGTCAGACCTCCTGGGGTGATGAACTTGATATGACCCAAGTATCTAGTTTGGGTCTCAGTGCTCAGCATATTCAGAGATAAGGCCAGTCCATGTAGATAGAGTTCTGTGTACCTGGGCCTTTAGTATAGGGTTATACTATAGGGCCTATAGTATAGGTTAAGGTATCCAGGTCATCAGTGAGCCACTCAAGTCTCTCTTCTCCAACCATCAGGATGTCAGACATCTGTATGGAGTGTGGGCTCCAGAAAGGTCCGTAGATACCTAAATCCTAGGCCCCTTCCAAACCATGGCCTGAGCCTCGATTGATGTGGGCCCCAGCAAAAATCTGTACCTCTTTCTTTCCCTGCCTACTCCTCTCCTATCCCTGCCACACAGCTCTGCATAGAATTTTGCCCATAACCATAAGGCCCCTAACTGCTACAGCCCTGGGCTTCATGTTCTGAAGACCATCAAGTGGTGGCCTAGATGGCTAATTACTTTTCAGTGTAGACTCCTCATTTAGACAGTCTGTGGTCAAGTCCTGGTTACACCACTAATTAATTAGGGAATTTTGAAGTAAGTCACACAACATCATTAAGACTGAGTTATCTTTAAAATGAAAAAATATCTATTTCATAGGTATTAGATAGGAGACCATAAATTGTGCCTAGTTCCCTGCAATGAAAATATGATCATTGTCTTCTTTCCTTTTTATTCCTCAATATAAAACATTGTTTTCCCAATATTCAACTAAGTATGGTTTTTACAAATTCCCTAGATGGTCGCACATTCATACCTAGTCTGAGAACATGAACACCACTCTAAGACAAATCTGGGGAAACGGTGAAAAACAATTCCTTAGAAACCTATCATTCCATCCCTGTCTCCTCCCGTCTTTCTATCATCATCCTCTGCACTGCCCTCAGGACTCCTTCCACACTGAGCCTCTGACTTCTCCCACGCCTCTTCTATACCACTCTTTCTGCTTTCACCTCTTATCTACCTTGAAACTCCTTTTAGCCTCAGCTCAAATGTCTGCTACATAAAATAATCACCGACCCTTTAGGGAGAGTTGAAGTCTCTGATTTGTGCACCCCAGAATTCTAAGAACTTCCCATATGAGCATTATTTCCTTCTTCATCTGTGAATTTAAAGAGACATCCCTCTAATGGCTGCTTTTTATATTTTTCTTCTCAGGAATACAAACATCTTCCTTTGCAAATAAAGAAAAATCAACATTAATGTCATGGGTTTTCAAGCTACAGACTTAAAACACATACTTTAAAGGTTGTATATATTATCATCTCATTTTTTATTAACAAAAAGTATTTTCTGGATTGATGCCAGTTTTCTTGATCACAAGATGACTTTATTACATCCAGTCTTACAGATATTTTTGTTCAACTGGATTTTTTCTTTGTCTGAGTTTGGGCAGAATGATCTGCAAGTCTTGGGCTAAGGATGACAAGGTTTATGATGACAATAAACCATAATAAATAAAATCTTTTGACCATCTGAGAATGTAATTAAATTAATGAAAAATATTATTTTATTTTGGATTGGTTATTTGTAAGTCCTTCTAGTATCTAAATAGTTGATTTATCCCTTAAATGCCACCTATAAATTTTGAAAGGATCAGGTGTTGGAGTTCGTTAAAAGTTGAATATCAATCAGGTAAATATTAGGCAATATAATAGACTCATTTAGCATTGTTTGAAACCAGTTGAACAAAATCATAGTTACTTTTGAGGGCAACATTCCTTCTGTATCTTCATGTCTTTTTTATTTTTTATGACTTCCCAACCAGAACCTAATCCAATGGTATTTTCTGATGACTCATCTTCATGCAATGTTTCAAAGCATTCAACATTTCACACACACACACACACACACACACACACACACACACACTTTCAAAGTCATGTTTCATAGGCTCTTATAACACATGATTAACTGTATGATTATAATAGAAAAACTTGCATGATCAATGTTGGGGAACAAACACAAATGACTCTTGGTAAGCACAACTTGTAAGAGAAAATAGGTGTAGATAAATGAAAGATGGCTTGCAGTTGACTACAAGCATTCAGTGTCCTGCGGGCATTGCTTGACTGTTTTGCACAGGCAATAGAGAACTTTATTTGGGACTGAGAATCCATGAATTGTACTTACACTGAGTGAAAACATCTACTCGGGGGTAAACTCATTTATTTGTATAATTCCTACAAAACTACACAAATAGTTTATGAACATTGAGTCAAGATGTGCCACAAGAATATTCGTCCAAACCATTCTGTTAGATGGATAAGTCCAGGTTAGAATAGAGAATGGCAACTGTCTGAGTGCCTGTGACAGAAGAGGAGAAGACTGGTAGAGTGGAGCAGGCTCTAGGAGAGGAATCTGGATTCCAGTCCCTGTGTCTTCAGCACAGGCCAGGCCATGCCTCTGCGCCTCAGGTTCCTTAGCTGCAAAATGATGATCCCATCTGTACGCCTAACACACAACTAAAGGAGGTGAGGAATATGGAAGCCTTATAAAAGTGAAAAGTGCAATGAAAACAACATATGACCTATTATATTTTACGTGCTATAATTAATCCATCGAAAAATTCATTTTTAAAATGGAAAAAGACATTAGATGGTTTTCAAATTTGTTTAGTTGTCAGACACTATTTTAAACAGAATCTTATATGGAGCTCTGCTATCCATCGTAGATACTACCAAAGACATAACATCCAGTCGATTGCAGGAGGAAAATCCAGGGAAAATCCTACTTTCTGAGTCTTTCTCTCATCCTGTCAGGAAGCCATTAAAGCATCTTACCTCACTCATGAGTCCACAAAATTCAGTTGAACACCAGAGATCCAGGCCAGAACTCACATTTTGCAGATAAGGAGTCTGAGGATCAGAAAGGCCAAACAAGAAATCTATAGGGACTCAGGGAAAGAGAAAGTCTGTGGTTTCACTGTTAGCAATTCCTACTTTTTGACAATTTGCTCGTGCACTGCCTTCTGAGAGCTCTACTTAACACGTTACTGTATTTGCTGGTTCACTGAAAGGTTACTGCCAGCATGTGAACAGATGAGGAGAGCACTCTCAGCACTGCACCTAAGGCCAGCTCCATGGGAAAGGTTATTTATTCACTGTGAAACTCTCTGGCATCTGCCATGTGCCAATACGAAACATATTTTGCTCAATTATTTTTTAATAAGCCAATTTTGTTCACATAAAATGTCAAGATAATGAAATATCAAATAGTAAATAGTTTCTTCTAGAAATTTTTTGGGTAGTAGAGACAAAACACATAATTTTTATGTTGACAGATAGTATTGCATAATTCTAGGCACTAAGGCAGTCTCAATTATCTCTCCCTTTCTCTCTCTCTCTCCCTCACACACACACACTTATACAGATATAAACACCCACACCCCAAAAAAAAAATTGCTCAAATGAGTAAGCCTTTTTTTCAAAATATTTTACCATGTTCTAGTACATCAGCTCTAGATAGTTAACAAGCAGAAGGTCTTTTATCACAAAACCTCCCAGGCCAGAAAGGGTTATCGCATACTCAACACAAGACGTTCTTGCGTTTTTATTTTCCATGTTAGTAGATTTTATTGTGAAGACTGACACTTCTGTCCTAATGAATTTAATAAAAATATTCAAATGTTTGGAATAATAAGAGCCAAATTGGGAACAAATATTTTTTATATATATATTTTTCCCAGAAGCCTAGCCTCTGCCTAACCTTCCACCTTTATTATTTTTTTAAATTTATTTATTGACAGAGAGAGAGACAGTGAGAGAGGGAACACAAGCAGGGGGAGTGGGAGAGGGAGAAGCAGGCTTCCCGCTGAACAGGGAGCCCAATGTGGGGCTCGATCCCAGGACCCTGGGATCATGGCCTGAGCTGAAGGCAGACGCTTAACGACTGAGCCGCCCAGGCGCCCCAGGAACAAGTATTTTAAAATGATTGGTGCAACTATTCAACCTTCCTGAGATAATACAGTTGGTTCATTTATGAATGTGGGAAAAGTTTGAGTAAGACAAGAGGAGCCCTAAGGGAACGGAACTTAAGTATGTCCGGAAATAATACTTTAGGAAAAGGGGAACATTTTTGACCCTGTGGGAGAAACTGGAATTAAATTTGTGTTGTAAAATTGTAAACAAAGGATAAAGACCAATGTGGTTAACTAGGATGTAACTATAGCAAAGGAACTTTAAAGAACAAACAATGTGGTAAAGGGAACAATTTTGAATACATACTATAAAAATAAGCAAAACTAAATAGAAAAGGATAATTAAGAAACAAATGAAAACAAATAGTATTAAAGTCAACTAAAATTTTGCCAATGATTGAAAATGAGTTTGACAATATGTGGAAGTCAGCAGTCATATCTTTGGCAATATTTACTTGAAGAATATATTTGTTCATTGTAATTGGAGTATTTTACTGATAAAAAACTCCATTTTGAATATTTCCTTTTATTCATGATTGAATTAATGATAACTTTCCATCTAATATTGGACTTAATTAAAGATCTCCTGTTCAGAAACCTGTTTCCAACTTCCTAAGTACTCCCACCAAAGAGATATAATTAGGTGATAATATTTTTCAGTTTCAAGTAGCTTTGTCCTGGAATTTGTCAAGGCGGCTAATTCTTTCTTCTCTCTCTTTCTCTTTGTTTTCTCTAACATTCACTCTTTGTTTAGAATGATAAACCTCTACTGGAATATATGCCCCACCTTGTTTTTCTTTCTCTGCTCTTCCAAATCAAAATAGAGAAGCAGACTTAACTTGGTACACGTGAACATGTAATTGAACGGCTTCTTTTATTCAGTAGAATGTTCCAGATATCAGTTCTGATTTAGATATACTTAGATTCTTCTTGAGCTAATAGCTAAGTTAATTGTGTATTAAATTGGGATCAGTTAGAATGTATTGTATCATACTTTCCTTTGAAAATGTTTTTCTAAAATATCTGTTCAGAGTTTAGGATAGATTAGAAGAATTCCTTTGTTAAATCATTCTCAATTAAACAATATTTATTCAAAACTTAACCACTCAGTCACAGTGCTGTAGATGATACAAAGAAGTATCGTACACTTTATCAAGGGAGACAAATATGTATTCTCACAACTCTATTTTAAAATAAATGATACATTTTATAAAATAGATCCAGTTAAGGGGCTGTGAAAGGATCTTTGCTCTCTGTGCATGAATATTTCTCACATTGTGCTATCCTTACTTGGTTGAAGCCTGTGTCTCCTGTATTGCTGATGGATTCTCTCCACAATGGCCCTTGGAAAATTAAAAATTGACTGGATTGGCAGTCTTCCAGCATCTTTCTCCCAGGGGCATTAGTAACAGGGGCAGGGGTTAGCGGGAGAAGTAAAAATTCTATTCTACTGCATTTTCAGCCAATGACCTCTGTTCTCTAGAAATAGGGAAATACATAACCCTGAACTGCTAATTGCCCTTTTTCCCTTATGTTATTCATGGGAAGGAATGTTCTGCTCTTTCATAATAAAACAAAGGCTTATATCTCAAATGCTTTCTAACCACTGTAGTTCTAGTATGCAAAGATTTTTAAGATTAACTGAATATAAAGTAAATGTGATGTGGAATCTCATTCATCACATACTGACTTTTTGTTTTGCTTTTTTTTTCCAATTAAAATACCACACAGAGCAAGGATTTTAAGAGTGAAAATATTTGGGATCATCCCTCATGGCCAGGGAGATGGAGGAACTTGTCTTGGAACATAAAATGTAGGGAGGTGCCAAAAAACTCAGTAATGAAGGTACATAATTTATTCTGTAATATATGTAAAAATGAAAATCACATCACAATGTCAAATAAAGGCCAATCAGCGATGTTGATTTTGCCTATTGCCTCAGGCTGTGTCTCAGTACAACACTGGCATTATCTCTGAAACTTCCAAGTCAATTAATAGCCAATGTTGAATTGTCATTCAAGATTCATTTGTTCATTTAAAGACATTCTAAGTGGGTAGATCTGTAGTATATAGTTATGAAGCAACTTTGTCAATTTGGTCCCAAATTTATTTTTCCTTGAACTGGTAAAATTGACAAATCATTTTAAGGACATATAGAATTTACCATAATAACTAGTTTTATATCTTTTTCAATTTGCAGTTCTCTTTTTAAATTTTTCCTCTAGTGGTCTTATTTAACATATAAGTTATAATTAACTTTTTGGGAATTTCTGCTTTTTTCCTGCAAGATGTACTGAAAAAAAATATTGTTTTGACTTAGGAGTCAAAAGGACTGGGTTCTAGGGGTCAGGCTCACACCCTCTGGATAAACTCAGTTTCTCCATCTATGAATAAAATGATTATATTTATAATTTTAAATATTCTTTAAGATTTCTGGATATTCATATTTTAAAGAAACTTTAATCTTAATGATTTTATTCTTAATATCTTAAAGATTTTTCTACTATCAAAATTACTATTCTTTAGTCTCTATTTTATTTCCTTTTTCTAGTTAGCCATATTGATAATAAGACTGGGACTAGGCAAAGAAATAAGAATACATAAGGTCTCTTTCCAAGAAAATTACTCTAGTTATGAATCCTACATACATATATATATATACATATATACATGTATTATAACATAAATCAAAACAAAATTATATATCAAACTCTACAAAAATATGTTCGTACAAAGAAACCCAAACAAATACTTAGATTTTTCTGAGAGAAATATAATAAAGGGAAGATGGTGTTAAGAATAGTTTCTTGGTCTTAGTAGGTATGTGAAAGAGCCTTTTTGAAGGGAGTGAATTTTAATGCTTGAGGTATTTATGGAAGTTTAACCACTGCAATAGTAGACATTCCTTTTTATTGCTAGGTAGTAGCTCATGTATTCCATTGTATGGATATAGTTTGTTTATTCATTCACTGATTAAAAGACATTAGTTTTTTTGTAATATTTGGCTATGAAGGATAAAGCTGCTATACATTCTCATCAATGTATTATTTATACATCTTTTAAAAAGTTATACTAAGATTTAGAATGTACATTTTATTTTACTTTTATTGAAGTATAGTTGACACACAATGCTACATTAGTTTCAGGTGTACTGTATGGTGATTTGACAACTTTATACATTATGCTATGGTCATCTCAAGTTTAATTACCATCTGTCACCATACAACACTATTACAATATCATTGACTGTATTTCCTATGCTGTATCTTTTATTCCCATGACTTGTTCATTTCATAACTGGAAGCCTGTAGCTTTCACTCCCCTTTACACATTTTGCCCCTTTCCCCAGCCCCTCCCCTCTGGCAACTATCAGTTTTCTGCATTTTGGGGTCTGTATCTTCCTTTTGTTTGTGCATTTGTTTTGTTCTTTCGATTCCACATATAAGTGAAATCATATGGTATTTGTCTGTCTGAGTTACTCCACTTAGCATAATACCCTCTAGGTACATCCAAGTTGTCACAAATAGCAAGATCTCATTCTTTTTTATGCTGAGTAATATTCCATTTTGTGTGTGTGTATCTATCATCTATCATCTATCTATCTCTCTCTCTATCTATCATCTATATCTTCTTTTTCTTTTTTTTAAAGAGTAGGCGAAGCTTGTCATCTCTTTGCTGGAGGCAAAGTAAGATAGCCCTCTTATATCTCCTTTATCCGTTCATCTGTTGATGGACACTTGGGTAGCTGTCATATCTTGGCTATTGTAAATAAAGGTGCAATAAATAAAGGGGTGCATATATCTTTTCAGATTAGTGTTTTCATTTTCCTTGGGTAAATACCTAGTGGTGGAATTACTGGATGATACGGTAATTCTATTTTTAATTTTTTGAGGAAATTCCATACTGTTTTCCACAGTGGCTGTGCCAATTTGCATTCCCACCAGCAGAGCAACAGGGTTCTTTTTCTTCAGATGCTCACCAAAACTTATTATTTCTTTTTGATTCTAGCCATTCTGATAAATATGAAGTGCTCTCTCATTGTGGTTTTGAGTTACATTTCCCTGATAATTAGTGATGCTGAGCATCTTTTCATGTGTCTGTTGTAATCTGTATGCTTTTTTTTGGAAAAATGTTCAGAACCTCTGCCCATTTTAATTGGATTGAGGGGATTTTTTTTGGTGTTAAGTTGTATAAGTTCTGTATATATTTTGGATATTAACCTCTTACCAGATATGTCATTTGTAAGTATCTTCTCCCATTCAGTAGGTTAATTTTTAATTTTGTTGATGATTTCCTTTGCTGTACAAAAGCTTATTTTGATGTAGGGGGACTGTTTTCATTATATATTGTATATTGTAACAGATTTTTTTATTACTTTCCTGGTAAAATTTTGCTGACTTATTTCTTCTCCAAAACTTCGGAAATTTGCTTAGAAGACATGGGAAATGATGGATTAAACTTTTAAAGTTTGATTATAAACCTAAATTTAAACTTCTTCTAAAGATGATTTACTATTATTTCTGAAATTTAGTATTCTTTAGAACAACAAACAAGAGTAACATTATGTTTTTTCAAAATAAATGATTGTAGCTTAGTTATGAGAGAAATACTCCTAGTGGAGTATAATTTCTGACATTTATAACGCTAAGCATCCCAGTTCCGTATACTTCTCTTAAATTTCTGAATGAACCCAAAAGACCCAGCTCTGAAACAGCTTCAAATACCATACCACTTCAGATGGAGAGTAAGGACCTAGCAATAGTCTAGTGTCCATTCTTCCCTCCCATCTTGTATGTTCTGTTACCATAGAGTTTACTTTTACATATGGTATAAACCCAAAATATATTGCTACTATTTTTTTGTTTTAGATACACAAGTTTTAGAGTAAGTAAATAATAATGATAAATGTCTATTATAATTACCTTTATTTTAGCCATTTCCAGAGATCCTCATTTCTTTGTTTATACTTGTTTCTATCTGATAGGTTGCTTCTGCCTAAAGAATTTAGTTTAAAATTTCTTATAGTTATGCTAGTAATAATTTTGCCTTTGTCTAAATTTTATGTGTTTGTTTGCCTGTAAAATGATTTATTTCCCCTCCATTTTGGTAGATATTTTCTTTGGTTATAGAATTCTGGCTTCAGTTTTGTTTTGTTTTTTTCTTTTCTCACTTTCAAGATGTCACTCCATTGACTTCTGGCTTGCACAGTTTTTGGTAAGAAGTCTGTGGTATTACTATCTTTGCTCTCCTGTAATTACTGTAGCACTGCAGATAAAGATTCACCAGTCACCCAGGAAGACTCCTTTAGTATTAACTTTTGACACTTAGCATGCCTGGGTAGATTTGATCCATTCAAAGATAAACAGAAAAATAATGGCATTAAATGAGAGACTTGTATAAATTTTTGTCAAAAAAATACATAAAGCAGGCAAAAGATAAATGATGAAACAAGATATTTTGATAGCATATCCCAAGACAGAGAAGAACATTTTGGATAACAACTTCTTTGAACTTTTCAGGAAATTAAAGGAAGTATAGACAGAGACAGAGAGTGAGGTAGAGAGAGAGAGAGGTAGAGAGATGGAAATGAAGTACACCATTGCTTTAAATACCATAGGTCTTTGAAGTCAAGAAAAGAAATATGAGTGTAGTAGCACCATATCTCAAGTGACTTCTATGCTTTCACCTTGTGCCACTTTAAATTAGGGAATTATGGAGAAATTTACCAACATTTCTCTATACAAACTCACTTAATATGTCAGTGCTCTCAGAAAACAGAAGTATATGCTGATTCCTCTCATTTTTCATACAAATTCCTCCATATCTGATAGAATTTCCTTTGTGTATATATTTAGCATTATTATCTAGTTTTGAAATCAGTGAAGTGTCTGCCCTTTTTTCCAAAGGCTTATCAACACTAGAGATGATAAAATCTGTATCTGTTGTATAATAGTAAAAATGGAATCCCATTGTTTTAATTTATGTTTTTCTGATCACTAGTGAAAATGGATATTTTCTAATTATGGGGTACCCAGTGAATTCTTGTGTTATTTTTTTATTGAGGTATTTATCTCCTTATTGTTTTTTTTTTAAATATTCAAATGACAAATCTTTATATTTAAAAACAAGTGTAGTTTTTGCTTTCTCATATCTTGCTTTGGTGTCATGATAAGGACGTCATTCCACACTCTATAATTATAAAAATCACCTAAAATTTATTTGTGTATTTTAGTACTTAATACATATTTTATATCTTTAGTACATAAATAATAAATTCATAAGGGATTTATTCTAAGTAAATAAATTTATAAAGCATAATGTAAGAATATGACTATCGTATTACAGACTGGCTCTTCTCAAGTGGGTAGCTTGTTTTACTGGATATTCCTCAATAATTTGAAATATAAATTTCACTATATACTAAATTCAGACTCTGCCCATTTTTCTATGCCTATGCCTGCAATAACACCACACTTCTTTGTTTTGTTTTTTAAGATTTTATTTATTTGACAGAGTGAAAGAGAACACAAGCAGGGGGAGCAGGAGAGGGCAAAATAGGCTCCCCACTGAGCAGAGAGCCTGATGCAGGCTTGATCCCAGGATCCTGGGATCATGACATGAGCCAAAGGCATACACTTAACTGACTGAACCACCCAGGCACCCCAACACCATACTTCTTTAATAAATGTAGTTTTATAATGCACTTCATATTGAAAACTCCTTGATGTAATTACAGATTCATATGTATGAAATTATACAGCAAGATCCCATGTACGATTTACTCAGTTTTCTCTAATAATAACATTTTGCAAATCTATAGTCCATTATCATACCCAGGATATTGATATGTTTACAATCCATGAATCTTATTCAGATTTCCTCAGTTTTACTTGTATTCATTAGTATATCTCTCTGTGTGTATTTACAATGTTATCATATGTATCCATCATCACAGCCAAGAAAAAGAACAATTCTATCACTACAAAGATTCCTTGTTTCCCTTTTATATCCATACCTCTCTTTTTACCTCCCTACCCCACTCCTGTTCCTAACCCCTGTCAATCACAATTATGTTTCCCATTTCCAAAATGCAGGTGATGATGCAGAGAAACTGCATCACTTATTCATTGCTGGAGAGAATGTAAAATGGTACAGCCACTCTGTGAAACATGTAGTTATCATATGACCTAGTAATTGCACTCTTGTGAGTCTTCAGGGAAATATGCTGAGTAAAAAAGCTAATCCCAAAAGATTACATACTACACAATTCCATTTATGTAACATTATGAAATTGAAAAAAATTGAGAGATTATGCATAAAAACCAGGGGACACCTGGGTAACACAGTCAGATAAGCATCCAACTCTCAATTTCAGCTCAGGTCATGATCTTAGGGTCCTGAAATTGAGCCCCGCTTCAGGCTCCTTGCTCAGCATAGAGTCTGCTTGAGACCTCTACCCCTCCTCACCCCACCGTGCATGCTCTCTCTCTCTTTCTCTCAAATAAAGAAATAAATCTTTAAAAATAAAATAAAATAAAAATTTTAGAGATTATGCAACTTAATATGTGATTGCATGACCCTTATCATGTTTTATCTAGAACTTTATTGCCTAATCTCATAATTTTTTATTCTTGATTAAATTATAAAATCTCTTTACATATTTCTCAATTATTGAATTGTGATAGAGTTGAATTACTCCATTAAAATCAAGAATTTGGCTAAAATCTGGAATTTGGCTCTGTGATACTAAAGATTGTTGTTTAAGACCTAATGAGTATCTCCAATTCAAGTGTTCTTTTATATTGCTCAGTATAATTCATGGATTCACCCATGGTGGGCTTGTACAATCTTAAGTAGATTCCATGTCACTTCATGGAAATTTCCTTTTTATTATTTCCTTTGTTACTTCTTTTATAAGTGAAGACCACTGATTTGTGTACATTTATTTTATAAAAACACACTATTTATTATGCATAAAATATGCTAGTTTTTTTTCTCAATGCTTATGATTATTGAGCACCAAGGTTAACATATGGGTTACATATACATTTATGGAAGTTCAGACTTTTCTGGTTACATTATTAAATAGTCTTTGAAACATCATTTGCATGATGGATAATTTTCTTTTATATGTGAAATTATAAAATCTCTTGATTATTTAAGTGTTTTTTTTTTAGTTCACATCCACAGATGTGAAATTGATATAAAAGACTTTGTTATTCGGGTTAATTTTCTTTACTGTCTTAGAGAAGAAATTGAAAAACACTTCAAAGCTCTTTGGGAGTTTGAAGCACAGATTTAGATTCAGACATATTTGACTGGATATCTCATTTCTGTCACTCATCAATTATGAGACCTGGGTCAAGGGACAACTTTCACCAAGTCTCAGCTTCCCCATTGGTGAAGAGAAAAACATCCATTTTAGAATGTTGCCATACAGATTAAATATACATAAAATATTTGGCATACTGCGTAATACAGAGTTAGAGATCAGTAAGTGGAACTATGTGGGTGCATGTATGTATATTGGTATAAATATATTAGTGATATATATTTCATATGAGAAGACTGATAGTGATGATCTGCATTCTTATTTTATTTAAAATCATGCAAAATATACAATATAGATACAAAAGATGAAATATCTCAATGCCAATTTTGTTTCAGGGAGGTTTTACTGTACACACAGGGCCACCATGAAGTCCCACGGAGGTTGTGTACCACCCAGCTCCCAGAGTACCATTCACATACACCAGAATAAAATGGTGCCCTTTGTATTTGTGCAGTGTATAATCAGTAGGGCCAAGATTAAGGTGATGTGAATGATGCAGTTAAATATTAAATAATGTTTAATGTTGGAAAATTAAAATATTAATATTTTAATGTAACACTTTAAAAATTCAAGCACACATATTTTCCTTTTTGCTTCAGACTGGTATGACTACATAGCCCTCTTTCTGATTTATTTAAATTTTTAAAGTTTTTTTCATGATTAATTTTTGCATTAATTTTTATTTTAAAAATATTTTTAAAATATTACACTAAAATATTATTCATCTTGATGACTGGGATTTTTGGCATCCCCTTAAATTTTGCACCTAAGTCAAGTGCCACACTCACTTCATCCTGGTTCCAGCCATGACAATCAGCACAACTTTACTTGGTGGGCTTACATACACAACTATCATATTATGATAGTATTGATAATCCCAAACTTGCTTTTCCTCCAGTCATTCCCTTCTCAGTAAATGACACCACCATGCACTCAGCCACTCCAGGCCAGAAACCTCCAGATATCTTTAACTAATCCTTCTTCCTTTACACCTCACATGTATCCATACATATTATGTGCACAGGTGCAACTCAGATGTAAACTAGTCCCTTCAAAATATATTCTCCATTTGCTCTTTATCATTTCTTCAATATCACCTTACTCCCAAGACTAAATTAATTGGTCTCCTTTCTCTCTTAACCCTCACTCTTCTAGTCAAGATGCACCAGAAGAATATTTATAAAATGTAACTCGGATCATGTCACTTTTTTCATAATCTGGAGAAACATGATTTGTGGCTTATTATGCAATTAGGGTTCATTTTTTACAAATTGGCTCTCAGAGTTAGATTCTAAACAACACAAAAATGTTTACATTCCCATCATCATTGCCCTCCAGTGATTTCCCATTCCAATAGAACAAAATTCACAATCCTTTTCATGCCCTAGATCATTATAGATCCTGACTCTAGTCTACCTCTCTTGTCCTCCCTGACCACTGTTGGCCACCCTCACGCCAATCAGCCACACTGGCTTACTTCTGTTCCACTACGCTGAATAATTCTCCATCAGATCAATGATCACTTTTTGATATTTTAGTGTTAGTTATCTCTTTATGTACTTATTATTTGACTACCACAATTGAAAAGAAAAGGAAGATAGCATTATTTAAACTATGTAAACTATGAGGATTACAAGAATGTAATTGCCACAAGATAGAAATTTGTCTTATGCTTACTATGTTCTTGATTCCTAAAACCCAGCCAGACACATAGAAGGAGTTCAATAAATATTTTCTAAATATATGAATAAATATTGATGACAATGATAATTAGTTCAATAGAAATTAAGCAGAAGACTCTAATCAGTCTACCATTTTCCCCCAAGATAATAGATAAAAATGAAACCTTAAAACCTAATCCAGAGGCACCTAACATCTACTGGTATAGGCTTGAAATTATTTATGTCTACCAGCTATAACTAAGCATTATTGAAAGCTTCCAGTAAATTATGTAAGCACTGCAAAGCTTTACTATTGGTTCTACTATACAGAAGTATTTTTCTCTTCAATAAGCAGTAGAGAAAAATAGATACTTAAAATTTTCACTGCTATTATCATTTAAATCAATGAAAAAAGATTAGAAATGATTATATCATAATGATGGTAAATTGTCAAGAAGATTTCATAAATTTTACAAGCAACTTTTTATAATTAATTTGCAAATAAATCTACCATTTCTATGTCATATTTTACAAATAAGGAGTTAGAAATATAAAATACATCTTCTCACATATGATGTTCTTAGAGTAGTTCTTAGACTTAAAACTAATCCATCAGAGTGCATGAGTATAATAATAAGAAAAAAATAATGGTTGTAGAAAAATTTCTTAAGTAGAACAGGGAGAAGTATTTTTTTTAATTTCATTTTATTATGTTATGTTAGTCACCATACAATACATCATTAGTTTTTGATGTAGTGTTCCACGATTCATTGTTTTTGTATAACACCCAGTGCTCCATGCAGTACGTGCCCTCCTTAATACTTAACCATCACCGGGCTAACCCATCCCCCATCCCCCTCCCCTCTAAAACCCTCAGTTTGTTTCTCAGAGTCCAGAGTCTCTCATGGTTCGTCGTCTCTCCCTCCGACTCCCCCCTTTCATTTCTCCCTTCCTTCTCCTAATGTCCTCCATGCTGTTCCTTATGGTCCACAGATAAGTGAAACCATATGATAATTGACTTTCTCTGCTTGACTTACTTCACTTAGCATAATCTCCTCCAGTCCCATCCATGTTGATGTAAAAGTTGGGTATTCATCCTTTCTGATGGCTGAGTAATATTCCATTGTATATATGGACCACATCTTCTTTATCCATTCATCTGTTGAAGGACATCTCGGCTCTTTCCACAGTTGGGCTATTGCGGACATTGCTGCTATGAACATTGGGGTGCATATGGCCCTTCTTTTCACATCCTTGTCTTTGGGGTAAATACCCAGGAGTGCAATTGCTGGGTCATAGGGTAGCTCTATTTTTAATTTTTTGAGGCACCTCCACACTGTTTTCCAAAGTGGCTGTACCACCTTGAATTCCCACCAACAGTGTTTTTATAACAGTGAAAAATTATATAAGGCAAGTTGTTCCCAAAGGTTTCAATGTTACTTCACATGTTTTTACATTAAATTTTAGCAAAGGCAGAAGCACCACATATCATCCCATTTCACTGATATAGAGGATGGTTCCTTGAGTATTATTACAGATAATGATTCTTGGTGTTTTACTATACTGTCCAAAAAGCTCTCAGTCTAGAAACTAGTTTTATTGACTCATAATTCTGTTCCATCTTCTGGACCAAGTATAAATACAAGAATTTATGTACTATAATTATAATTTTTATGAACTACTTGATGCCATCTCATTTTATATAGATTGATAAGATATACAATAAGACAGCCACCTCTTTAGATTCTCTACCAATTGGCCTTAGAAATGAGAAGTTGATTAAAAATGTAATTGTTTCAATTAAATAACTGATCTCCTATTTCCATATGTATTTAGTTACTACATGAAATATTAAGCTGCCATTATTTTTACTCACTTGAGTTAATTACCCCCTCCCATCATATTTGAGTTTCCCTTGTGTCTTGCCTTTAAAAAAAATATACTATTTAGTAATTAAAAAGAGTGTATTCCAGTGGATTGTTAATCAAAACTGGAATTGAATCTAATAGATAATCTTATAGGTTTTGAATTTCTCAGAACACTAAAAAGTTGAATAATTTTTTGTTCCCCACTTAAAGGAAATTCAAAGTCAGTTACCACATTTGTTCTAGGTTAGACTGTGAGGAAACTAGTAAAGGCAAATGATTCTCAAAGAGATAAAGCAAAATTGACAACAATAAGCCCCTATAATTCACAGTTGAACAGAATAATAGATTTTAAATATATAAATTCACAAAAATTAAGGGCACCTCTCAAGGTATGTATTTAGTATCTTATATATAATTAGCTGCAATTCCATAATAGTTTTACATTTGTTTTGGTTTTTTTATAGATAGTCACACTTTAGTTCAGAAATAATGCTACCAGTATAGTGGTGTGTTCTTTTGCTCAGTTTTGGAATAAACTAATTTAAAGTCAATAATATGTATGTATGTACATAATTGGGCAATTTCTGAATGATCTAATACTATGGTATTTTTAAGAGTTATTTCTGAATAGGTAGGCTAAAGTTTAGTTTTTGACTTTTTAATTTATATGTATTGTTTAAAATTTTAACAGGACATGCATTATATTTGTAAATATAATGATTTCTTATCCAAAGCAAATTCTAATATATGTCATAAAGTCTACCCATAGTACTTATTTAACATTTAAGCCTTCTTTGGAAGTTATCCTTTGAAATATTATGAAATAATAGTCATTAATATTTTAATATTTTAAAAATATAACTAGTTTGTAGGAAATTTGAAAAGGATAGAGCTACTTTGTTTTCTAGTAAAAATATGTGTGTCACAAACATCATTTAAATTTGATAATAGTCACATTAAAAAGAACAAATAAATGGGTAAACTTATATTTTAATGTATTCTATTTAACCCAATATATCCCAAATATTATCATTTTAATATGTAATCAATATAAAATTATTAACAAGAGATTTTGCACTTTTACAAAGTCTTCAAAATGTAGTGCATATTTCATACTTGAGAGACATCTTAGTTCAGACTATCCACATATCAACTGGTTAATAGCCACATATGGCCAGTGGCTACCCTATTGTACAACAGAGAACTAAGAAGTGGAGAATTAAGATTTTAAATTTTAAAATTTTAAATTATGAAGGACAATAAGGAAAGCAGAAGATGAACATGAAGTCACAGCCATACTAGGGACAAAGGCCATACCAGTCAGTGCCAGAAGACCCAACTAACCCCGACACTACCTCAGATTAAAAAACGTAATCCTGGGCGCCTGGGTGGCTCAGTTGGTTAAGCGACTGCCTTCGGCTCAGGTCATGATCCTGGAGTCCCAGGATCGAGTCCCACATCGGGCTCCCTGCTCAGCAGGGAGTCTGCTTCTCCCTCTGACCCTCTTCCCTCTTGTGCTATCTCTCATTCTCTCTCTCTCAAATAAATAAAATCTTTAAAAAAAAAATGTAATCCTGAGATTTATTGTTAAGCCAAGACTCTTAATGTACATTGTGGTCCTGATTCAGTAATACTGATTGGCTCCCAACAAATGCAAACACTATTTCTCTTTGGGAAAAATGCATCATCCATTTGGGTTTTCAGGTTACCCACAAATAACATAAGCTCACAATGAAAAAAATAAAAGGCCAAATAACAAATACGTTGATTTCATGATAGCTACAAAGACAAATAATTAATTTGAGCCCCAGGGACTTCAGAGAATGGAATTATTAGGTATATAACTTAAGAAAAAATTAAGAAAATAACAGATACAGTGGTTTTTTTTTTAATAAACAAAGAATAAGAAAAAACAGCCCCCCCAGAAAAGGGCATAAGAATAACTTTTTTTAAATGAAAATATAATTATTGTAATTTTGAATTCCAACAGCAGAGAGAATGCACTGAAAAACATATCTGAAGAACTGATCCTATGTTAACATAGAGAAATAAAGAGAAACATATTGTGGTTTACGTCACCAGTTCTTTAGTACTATGCCAGGATCTGGCACATGGTAGAAACTTATTAAATATTTATTTAATCAGGGGCGCCTGGGTGGCTCAGTCGTTAAGTGTCTGCCTTCGGCTCAGGTCATGATCCTAGGGTCCTGGGATCGAGCCCCGCATTGGGCTCCCTGCTCCGTGGGAAGCCTGCTTCTCCCTCTCCCACTCCCCCTGCTTGTGTTCCCTCTCTTGCTGTGTCTCTCTCTGTCAAATAAATAAAATCTTTAAAAAATATATATTTATTTAATCAGTTATAAGATAAAATTAATAGTTTTACATTCAATATATTTAGGTGGTACAGATTTAATATTTGAGAAATTCTCTTCCTCATAATAAATACTACATGTCATTATTAAACATGTTCTCAGCCATCTGGATTTTTTTCCCCATGATATCTAGCAATTGCATCTTTGGAAACATTTGAATAATGAAATATTTCCTTAATAATAGAACACTTTCTATTATATAAAGACCACCTCATGATTTCTATGACTAAATAAAAGCAAATATAATAATTTTTATATAAAAATTTGCAAAATCTCTGGAATTAAGCAACAAATATGCTCACGTACAAAAAACTAAAGAAAAACTATAGACTTTCATTTAATAAGGGTAGCATCCAGCTCTTATCTTGCAAATACAACCAGATGGTAGAAATAAAACATGCCAACATTGAAATTTAAACCTCTGCCTTTAAAGCAAATGACAGACTCAGAATTTTATTCAGCTGGTAAATTTTGTTGCAATTCATATTTAAATAAAATTAGATGCCTTCTCAACATTGACACATTTAGTGCTGGAGAAAAGAAAAATATGAAATTTACAAATTCTGAGCACAATATTTTGGGTCACATTTTTACTCATAAAAATACTGATAACAGAAAGATCCAACCTGGCATTAGTCTCTTGCCTCCCTATGTTTTTATGTGTTTTTTTTCTTGTTACTATTCAAATTGTGCATATTTGTAAGACGATATGATCATTCCTCAGTACAGTGCTTACAGTAATATATGATTAAATACATATTTTTTAGATTCCCTAATGTTCAGTTGGTTTACCAAAAGCTTTGGTAGAGCTAGAATTAAACCCACTTGGGAGAGCCTAGAAAGGGAGGGGGTAAATGGCAAAAAAGAGCTCCTGAAAAAAATTCAGCTCTGGAGTTCTGCCTTTGCTTTGAAGCAAAGGTCTCGCAGAGTCAGTGAAATTGAAATCCTATGGTATGACCTGAATGAAGCCCCATGCTCTAGCCTTGCGGAGAGTGTGAGTGCATTATGGGTTGCAACTCCCGAAGTGTGAAAAGCCCCAGAAATGGAAGCCAGGATATTTGCATACAGAGTGCAGATTCCTTTGTCTGAGTGAAAGCCGCTGTTGCTTCTCTTCAATCCTTGTAAGGATCAGTCCAGCCAATTGTTTATATGCTCTCCATTATGTTGGTTTTGGCTAGGAAAGGGCTGTTTCAAAGAGATTTTCTTTCAGCTTACACTCTGGGAAATCACGGGAGTTCATCAGCTTGACAGACAGTTAGACAAGCCTGCTTTCTCTTTCCAAGAAATAAGAGGGTGACTTGTGGTCTGTTGAGATATACATGACAGTAAACAAGGGTATATAGCCTGAACCCCATCCCATGAAGTTCAGTTCTCAAATGAAGGAGGGGGCAAACCAAAAAAGGGCTGGAGAAGAGAATAAAGTCAAGGTTATGGTATTCAAAAGATCTTTCTAGACTCATCATTTTGTTATTAAATTCCACTTCTCTGGCCCGTTTGAAGTAGGAAGATCTCTACTTTAAAGAGCTAGAAGTTAGCAGTTTTGGAAAATAGCATGCTGTGATTTCTGTTGCCTAAAATATTAGCTTGAGTCCATAGCACTGCTGTCACAGAATCAGAAAACAGGGTGCCCGGTTAACTCAATTGGTTACAACACAAATTCAGATATATCAGGATAAGTCTCATTCTTCAAAATATAAGCAACTCAGTGCAAGAAAGATGCTCATGTAGCACCCCTGAGAAACTTCCTCTATTCCATGTATATGGAATTTATGTGATTTTTTTTTAAGGCTTGAGTTTGATGGGGTCAGCCAGGAGGGAGGCCCAATTACATAGCATAAATAAATTTCAGTAGGTCTAAGTGTAATTAGTACTAATAATGAATTTGATAGTATCACATCAGCTGTGAAATCTTAAGGTGTTTTATAAGTTCACATTTGAGACCTTGTCTCATTCCTGCAATCCAACCAAACAGAGTTTTCTCAGTTTATCAAGAAATAACTATTCTTAATTGAAATGATTTTGTTACAAAGAAAAAGTAAAAACAATAATTTGTTCTTAAAGTTTTGCATAACTCATTTTAATGTTTTCTGCTTGTAAAATTAGAAATCAAGGGAGAACTTAGAAATGTATAAGAAATAAATTCATCAAATGCAAAATAATTAAAACATTAAAATCAAGTAGTGGGTGTGGGCATATTGACTTACAAAGTGTACAAGAGATTTTTAGGGCTCTGTTAATGATCTCCTTCTTTATATGTATGCTGGTTTTCCAGGTTGTCTCATTTTGTATTTAATATCGATCAAGTTGTACACATTATTGTCATACTATTTTGTTACATATACTCCAATGAAATTATTTTAAAAAATCAAACTCCACAGATATCCTTTTCTCTCTCCCCAAATCACTCACGAGTATTTTCATTAGAACATTATGGTAGAGGCTCAGTATCTTCCCCTTTCTCTTTCTGGAAATCATACCAAAGAGACAGGAATCAAAAACACACAAACAAAATATACATTTCCTACATAGAAAGTGCTCACTCTGTGATGCAGAACCAATGTCTCTTGTTGGCAACAGCTAGTTGGAAATCTGGAGGACCATGGTTTATCATTAGAATAAATTATCATGGCCTGGTGTGGTTGAGAAGCAATTGAGGCAAAACACTACACAGGGTTCACTGGAACCTAAAATCCCTGTTTCAGGAAAGTTCATCTCATAATTATGATTAATAAAAATATCACTGGCAGAGCATTAATACAATAGTATATTTATAAAAAATAGTGGAAAAATAGAGTAATAAACAGATAATGCTTTCCAGAAAATAATGTCACAAATCAGAGAAAAACAGTTAACAAATATTCTATCATAAATTAAAAAATAATATAATGCTGCAGTCACTTCTCCAATGGAAGAGTAGAAAGTACAAATGCAAGAAATCAGAAAAAAGATGACAAAAGACACAGTAGACTCTAAAACATAAGCTGGTAGAATTCAGGAAAATAGAAGAAAGCTGTGACAGAAATAAAGATAAAATTGGAAAAAGAAAAAGGAGTATGGATGATACAGAAAAAAAAGAGAAGCACATAAAATACAGCAATAAGAAAAGACAGCAAAATGAAATGGGAACAAGGAAAGAATTAAAAAGAATCGACATAAAACAGTAGCAATAGACAATAAGCAAAAGAGATACAACATACTTTTCCTTAAAGCTTCAGAAGAAGAGGAAGAAGAAAGAGAAAGAGGAGGAAGAGAAAGAGAGAGAGAAGGAAAGACAGAGAAAGAACAAAAAGGTGGAAGAAATAAATATTTTAAAGTACAATTCAGAAAAACTGGTATCCAACTGTAAGAATGCAGTATGTGCCATATCCTGTAAACTCTACTCCCAAAAGTCAGTACCGATGCACAAACTTGTGAACATATCGGACATTAAAAGCAGAGGACAGGGACGCCTGGGTGGCTCAGTCGTTAAGCGTCTGCCTTCGGCTCAGGTCATGATCCCAGGGTCCTGGGATCCAGCCCCGCATCGGACTCCCTGCTCCGCGGGGAGCCTGCTTCTCCCTCTCCCTCTGCTGTCCCTGCTTGTGCATGCTCTCTTTCTCTCTCTGACAAATAAGTAAATAAATAAATAAAATCAAAAAAAAAAAAAAGAAAGAAAGTGAAAGCAGAGACTAAATCCTTTGGACAAGCAGGCAAAGAGATCAAGTATTTTTGTATGAGAGGAAGGAGGCTGCCCACGGACTTTGCCCTGGTGACATCTTCACAAGAAGACAGAAGAACAACACCTACAAGATGCTCGTGGGAAAGAGGTTTGAGATTGATATCCAATCAGACTCTCTTTCCAGCACAAAGACTGTTTTGAACATGCAGTATCTAAGGAAATAGTCCTATGAATCCTATGGAAGACTCCTCTAAAGGATGAACTTCAGCTGAACAAAGGATTACTGGAAACACGGTGGCAGAATTGGTCTCATTTAATCTCAGACAAGGAAAATCTAACATTTTTTTCTTCTATGAGACTCACTTAAAAAAAGATATTCAGGAATGTTAAAACATTTATTTTTTTTAAAGATAGAGAAATGTGTACCAACAAATGCAAATACACAAACAGAAAAATGTAGAAGTTGCAGTCCTAATATCAGGCCAAAGGGTACTTCATAAGGATAAAGGGAATAATTCTCATTGAAGACATACAGTTCTGTATATTTATGCACCAAATGTCAGTAGCAGGATCCATGAAACCAAATTTACAGGAGATGCAAGAAGACATACAAATGAACTAGCTGGAATAAATGTTAATTCACTATTCTCCGACTGTCACAGCTGGAGTAAACAGTAAATAAAAATGCTGAAGACATTTAACATATTTAATGAAGTGACTTTCTATCATCTCTGTATCTATGCATTTGTCTAAATATCCGTCTATCCACCTCACAAACTCTACTGAGAAAATAGAAAATTCTACACTGAACATGGAACACATAGATGGTCTTTAAAACCTTTATAAAAGCTGCCTATGTATTAGTCCATAAAGTAATTGATCAAATTGAACTTTAAAAAAAATACAAACATATGGAAATTCAATTCAAAACATAAATGGTGTGCGCCTGGGTGGCTCAGTCGGTTAAGTCTCCGCCTTCGGCTCAGGTCATGATCTCAGGGTCCTGGGATCAAGCCCCATGTGGGGCTCCCAGATCAATGAAGATTCTGCTTCTCCCTCTGCCCCTTCCCCCCTACTCGTGCTCCCTCCCTCTCTCTCTCTCTCTAGCAAAAATAAATTAAATTAAATTAAATTAAATTAAATTAAAAATAATAAACGGTTTGTATAAGGCTGTATGTAGGTGATCTGCTGTCTTCCTCTTCTCCCGGTACCTGACACTCTTCTGCCTGCCTCTCCAACATGCTAGGGCCACCACAGCCCTCCCCTCTATCCCTCATGAGCTCAGGCAGGGTCTGCCTCAGGGTTCATGTCTTATTCTTTCCTTGGAATGTCCTATCCCCTAGCCATGTGACTTGCTTCAACATTTCAGTATGATTTTTATCAAATGCCATTTTGGTGAGGTCTTGCTTGGCTCTTCTACCTAAAATTTGAAAATTTCAAATCATGCCTTGACACTTGTTATCCTTCTCTGTTACTTTTTCTTTAGAACTTCCTTTTTTTCTGGCATACTTAGGTGTAAGTACTAACATTTTTGTGTTATAAATATTGATTATTTTCTGTCTCTCCCACATAAACTTCACAGAAGTCAGGGATTGCTGTTGGCCCCATTCACTTTTGTATCCTGGCTTCCTAGAATAGTGATTGGAACTCAGCCAATGCTTGATAAGTGTTTCTGAAATGGATTTCTAAAAGAACAACCACTTGGAAAAAATGGTCAATTAAAGATCACATTTAAGATATCAAGAAAAAAGGCAAAAACCTAGGAATAAACTAAATAAGTAATAAGACCTATATTAAATAAAAACACAGATAATAAAATTTGAAATGTTTACTGAAAAACACAAAGGAAGATTTGAACAAGTAGTTTTGAGAAACGAAATCATCATAAATACTTCAGTTCTCTGAAGGCAAAGGGATACACTTCGTCCATTTCACAATAAAAGTACTAATAGGTTCATTTTTTAAAACCATATCATTCTGAAGTTTATATAGAAAAAAGTAACAACAGGCTATATCCAGGAATAATATAAAAAATAAGAGTAATAAATATTGATAGCATTACCAGATGTTAAAATACAAAGCAGCAGTTATTTAAAAAGTGTTCTGTACATTTAATTCTGCTTATGAATTATTAAATCTTTTGAATTTTTCTTTGTGATTTTTGTACTTGATTTGAAAAGGTTTTTTTTTCCAAATTTATTATTTTTCTTCTAACATTTTGAGATTTCCTTTTTTACATTGGACAATTTATTTCTTGTGGAATTTATTTTAACATTAAGTACAAAAAGAAGATATGTGATGATTTTTTTCTCCAAAGACTTGCTAATTTCCCTGACACATTTATCAGTTCACATGTTGACATAAGTGCTTTCTTTGCATATGTGAATTGTATTGTATATTATATATAATTACATTATGCATATAATATGTCATATATATAATATGACATATTACATATGTCATTACATTACATACATATATATAATATGTCATATTATATATATGACATATTACATGCATAATCACACAGAACTATATCTATAATATCTGTATCTATCCATCTATCTATGAGATTCTCTCTCTCTCTTTCACTGTCTTTCCACAGGATTCAGCTGAAAAGTGTGTCTTTTGGATACATCTGCTTCATTGAGTTCACAGATACCACAATTTTTAATTTACTGTAGTTTCATAATAATTTTTAATATTTGATTATCTTTGGTTAGTCTTCCTTTTCTAAATTTTTGATCATTCTAAGTGGTTTATTATTCAATTACAATTTAAAATTATTGTATTAATACAAAATAATCCTTTGGTATTTTGATGTGGAATTTTCAAAAACCTGAGGATGACATTGTGTAGTTGATGCTGTTCTGATATCAATCTTATATTCTAGAAGCATAGCATGTTTATTTGAGGCTCCTTTATCTCTCTCAGAAAGATATTTGTGCTTTTATTAAAGGGCCTACCCGTGTCTTACTAAGTTCATTCTTAGATGTTTTATGTTTATGTTGCTACTATGAGTTTACAGAGTCTTTGTTTCAAATGTATCTTAATTATTAATTTTGGCACCAGGATTTTAAGGTATTTGGGCTTGTTTCAAAATTATCAATGATGGCTTAATTCCTTTTTATACTTCACATTTCTGTTTTATATCTTATTTTAATGACCAAGAGATTAAGAAAAAAACATAAATGATTACGATGTGACTTTTCCTCTGCTATCTCTGAATTTAGAGGAAATTGTGATGTTTCCATGTAGTTTGAGAGGTACTTTTATATCAAATGAATCCTGTTTCTAATCTGATCATTTTTTAAAGATTGGGATTAGGGTTTAAATTTTATCCAGTGGCTTTTCTATGATCTATTCATATCATGTGGTTTGCTTAATTGACTAACTGGTGTTGACTGACCAAATATTATAGTTTATAATACTAAATCACCTTTGCATTCTTATATAAACCTAGTTGAAGATGACAATTTTTAAGTAAGACATTAATTTTAATTAAATATCCAATTAAATATATGTTTAATTTAATATTTATTTAATCATTCATCAATTATTTATTAACACTTATTGGGATTTCAAATATATATCAATTAGCAAAATGGCCCTATATTGCTTATTATTGAATGATCTTAGTATAAAAATGTTTCTAGTTTCATATTATAATTAGAAAATCTTTAAATTTTAAATGTAATAGACAAATAGTAGTTAATAAATTCAAAATTTCAGGACAAAACTATCACCTAAAATAATCTATTACTCACATCCTAGTGAAGACCATTCAGTATCAAATTTCCATATATTAAACATTTCATCTTGTATATTATTGCCAATTTAAAATGTTACAGCTGCTAATTTTATGATGTTTTATCCCACATTTATCCAATATTTAGTAACAATAAAAGCTGCAACAATTCTTTTAGAGTTCTACCAAATCCTTACATATCCACAGGACTTCTGGGAAATCACCTTATCATTTAATAAATACACTTAACACATGACTTTCCCTTGTACAGAATACTTAAAACTGTGAAAAGAATACAGATAAATAATATTTCAAAATTAAATTTTGGACCTCCGGCCAAATGATGATAAATTGAAATAAAGTTGAGGGTATATATATATCTTTCTTAATTAAAAATATGTGTATATAAAGAAGAAATGAAAATTGTAACTCTTCACCCTCCCTTTTATGTTATTTATTAAAAATTTGTATTTAGCTATGTATTTACACACACCTGATTGATATTTGGTGAGAAATGGCCATGGTGGGTGAATGTGATAGATTATCTAGAATAGAACAAACTCCAGTTAGTACCCTAAACATGCATTTATAGTTATTTGTTCTGGGAAAGTTGCCAAATGGGGCATTTTGCTTAGTAACTTTGGAGAAAGTGATTTCTTGTGTCTACCAACAGGCAAAATATGGGGC
Organism: Eumetopias jubatus; assembly: GCF_037043125.1. Taxonomy (NCBI): domain Eukaryota; kingdom Metazoa; phylum Chordata; class Mammalia; order Carnivora; family Otariidae; genus Eumetopias; species Eumetopias jubatus. The sequence continues at coordinate 48,908,140 of NW_028274812.1, forward strand.
TTCCTAAAATCATAAAGAGCAGAAAGGTAGAAATTTTTTTTTTTAATTTTATTTATTTGAGATAGAGAAAGCAGGAAAGAGCAAGACGGGGAATGAGAGGGACAGGCAGACTCTGCGCTGACTGCAAGCGTGACCTGGGGCTCCATCCCAGGACCCTGACATCATGATCTGAGCTGAAACCAAGAGTCAGACATTCAACCAACTGAATCACCCAGATGCCCCAGAAAGGCAAAATTTTTATTTCACTGTTTCAGGAAACAAAAAAGGACCTCCCTTTAGTAGAATATCTTTATGCTCTAAATAAAACTTAAGTTTTTCACACCAATGGGACCACTAAATAAAAGACAGCTCTTTGTCTTTTATCTTGTTTGGTTTCATTAAGCACTTACACCTGTAAGATATGAAGAGTTTCAGGATAAAATAAACAAAAAATATATTTCAAGTAAAATCACTTGACTTTTCACTTAAAATAATCTATAGAATACTAGTATATGAATTTTTTTATTTATGGAAACCATCAGTTTGATCTCTGTATTTATGGGTCTGTTTCTGCTCTTTGTTGTTTTTTAGGTTCCACATATAAGTGAAATCACTTGATATTTGTCTTTCCCTGCCTTATCTCACTAAGCATAATATGCTCTCGGTCCATTCACATTGTCACAAATGGCAAAACTTCATTATTTCTTATGGCTGAGTAATATTCTAAAGTATATATATATATATATATATATATATATATATATACACACCACATCTTTATTCATTTACTTACTGATGAACACTTGGGTTGCTTCCATAGTTTGGTAATTGTAAACAATGCTGCAATAAACATAGGGGTGCATATATCTTTTTGAACAAGTATTTTCAGCAATTGGAAGTTCAAGTTTTAAAATATTATTTAAGATTCTATGAAAAATATTTTTCACATGAGGCATATTAAGCAAACAACATATTTATGTTTGCCCATTTATATTTTGCATAAATGTTTGATTTAATAGTCATTATAGGAAAAGTATTTTTCATAGGGTATATACATATTGTTTTGTAGCAGTGCTGGCAATTTTACATGATTTAATCTAATATACATGTTGATTGTATATTTTTCTTCATTATTTGAATAAGCTATTTTCTATATGTGTGTATTTCTTGTTAATAAATTTTCTTCAATCTGTATAAGCCATTAATTCAACAAATACAAACTGAAATAAAGCTTTTAAGATGGCAAATCACTATACAATTGTACTTTAGACAGAATCATGTAATTTTCAAGTGATAAGAAAAATTATTTTTAAAAATAATAGACAATACTCAGCTTTCCTGGATCATACAGCTTTGCCTTTTTTTCTAAGTAGAGTAAGAGAAAAAAGATAATAAAAAGAATTTGAGCAAGAAAAGTAAAGAAAGAAGTGAAAGAAGACTGGAACAGAAAGGAGAAGTTGTGAGTGGAAGGAAAAAGGAAAAATGTATTTTTACCAAAAGGCTCAGAAATATTATTGGACATATTTCTGCCTCAATATTACATAGATTATCTGAGATTAAATGAGAATCAGGAAATAATGCAATATCGTATTTCCTCTGTTTACAAAGATGTGCCAATGGAAAGACTGACTGTGAAAAAGTTCTTTTCTAAACAATAGTTAAACCAAAACTACCTCTGAAATTGCCAAAGAATATTTGAAAGCATAGGACTTCTATTTAAATTTAATATTTTATTTCAACATTGGGATTCTATTTTCCTCTCAAAGAATACCTGTTTGTTGAGTGCAGCAATAAAATATAAGGATAAAAATTATGACAACATTTTTAGAAGATTTTAAAACCTCTAAATTCAGTCTGAAGAGTCTATATGTATATCCAGGGGTGTTGTGGTTCCATCTTCTATTTTACTTTTGTTTCCTTGGAATCCTATAATTATATTTGGTAGTAACTTGAGGCAGACTTAATCCCAAACAGTTTTTTGTTTGTTTTTTGGCAATGATAAAGGTATGATTTGTAGATGTGCCATTGTCCCTTGTGTGGTCATTATGACCAAACACACTATTCTTTCTTTTTCTAAGGAATTAAGACTCTTTCTGGTTTTTCCAGTCATTATGCTAGAGAGCCCTCAAAGTTCAATAGAGGTTCACAACCCAGTGGGTTAGATGGAGATCTTCTTAGATGGAAACTCCTAGAGAAATGTAGAGCATAAGGCAGCATGACCAGGTAGAGAGACCCTCCAAGCTACCACATTAGGTGTCACTGTAACTTAATGAGCCAGAGGTCAAAGGTCTTAACTTCCTTGACCAACTATTGCTTGTATTGCAAATACCCTTCAGTGAACCTTCAGGATCTTCTTAACTTTCTAGTCAATAAATATTACCTATTCTTAATACCTTTTAAATAATATTATTATTAACCAAGCAGCTGTTGGGTCCTGAGGATGTAATAGTAAACAAAAAGATATAGTTTCTGCCCTCATGGATGAGAAAGAGAAAATAATTATCCATAATTGGCATAAATAAAATCAAATTTATACATCTTCAGTCCATTTTTAACTACCACATCCTAGTTAGTGTGTTTAATTTCATCATAAAGGAAGACTTTGGCCTAGACTCTCAATTGATCTTTTGGTTTTGAGACCATGGTCATGTAAATTAAGCCTCCCCACCTCTTTTTTCTAGGTAACATTAGTTTAGCAGCATATGCTAAGCAACACTCAATATATTGATTTATGTTAGCTTTTTAAAATCTTCACTGTAGTTCTATGAAGCAAGTTATGTCCACTTGAAGATGAGGAAATTGAGGCATTGAGTGGCACACTGACTTGTCCAAGGCCACAGAGCAGGCCACATACATCTAGGTGAAAGGCAAGGAATGAAACAGCTTTTCTCCATCACAGATAGGTGGTACAATCAGTTGAATTGATTCAGAAAATATCATGAGGCAGGATTATAATTATTTTATTGTTTATAACAGTAAAAACTTGGAATAACCCAAATCTCCAAAAATAGATATAGTAAATGAAAATATAGTCTAAATATAAAATGAAATAGTTATTATATATAATATATATATTCAGAATAATTAAGTAGACCTATGCTTAATAATATGGAAAGAAGCCACATGATATATGGTGTGGAGAAGAAAAAAACAGATTAGAGAACAGCAAGTAGAGTGTTAAAATTGTGTAAAATTGCATGTGTGTAGATGCAGAGAGAAATGCCTGAAAATGTGTTTACTAAGAATGATTACTTGGAGATGTTAAGATCTCATCTAAGCTTCACATTTTCATTTGTACATTTGTGTAATATGTGAGCTTATTTTAATTCTAATCATGCATCAATTTTATAAAATCATAACTATATAATAAATAACACAGAAAAGTATATCTGATCCAGGCTTTGCATCTAGCTACTGGTGTGACCTTGGTTAAGTCTCTTGAATTATTTCTATCTTAGGTGTACCAAGTTAGCTTTAAAAATAAGCTTGATAGTCTTATTTTCTAGTGACTATGATTTATTCATTCAGAAGGCACTTGGTTACTTACCTGTGTGTTCAGAGTGGGACTGGACCTGCAGCATGGACTGACCTAGAAAACTAGGGAATAGAACCAAAGATGTGTCTCAAAACAACTTTGCCTCTCTTCTACTCTTTCTCCTTTTTCTTCTGTTTAAACTGATATGTTGACAGTGAACCCTGGATAGACAGATAAATAGAATTAAACCATGGTGGCTAAAGGACAGGAACTTCCTTGTGGTCAGACCCCCAACATCTGGTGGCCTTGTGGTAGAGCACAGGGTTGGAGGGTAAGTTTGAGGGATGGGACTAGGAAGAACTGCCTAATCAGACCTGGTCTATCCACACACATAGGACCAACTTTGGCCAGAAATCTTTACAGTTGTTTGGATAGTAAAGTGACTAAATGAGAAGAGGTTTCAGTGAGTTAAATAAAGGAAGTTCTCGATATCCAGAGATACGTCAGGAAAAAGCTATTAGAGAATGATAATCAAATGTAATTTCCTTGAATGTTCTGTGGGATTCAGGAGTCTTATCAAACTGTGCCACCAAATGTTTAAAAAAAAAATGTTCTATGGGGTTCATGAGTACTACCAAACTACGCTACCAAATCTTAAAAAAAAAAAAGTTCCAGTCTTAGTATCATCCAGTCATTAATTTATTTAGTCATCAAACACTTATTAAACACCCACTTGTCAGGCACTGTACTAATTGCAAAAATGAGTAGGTTCTAGACCTCAGAGTTGGTGGTAAAATAAATGATCTATTAATGTACAGATACTGCAATACAATGTAATACATACAAAGATGGTAATCAAAGAATGCTACAGTAGCCCATCTTAAAGTCCTAATAAGAGCAGAAAATAAAGTCCTTTGTCTTAACAAAGGTTAAATAATCTTCCAAAGTATTAGGGAGATTTACAGATCCCTGTAGGATAGAGGTTTTTCCTATGCATTTCTGTTTACAAGAAAGGTTTTACAATCTACAATCAGATTCCATCCAGTTGCATTAGGTCTAACTCATTACTCACTTTTTCAAAAATCCCAGACTATTCCCTAAATCCCAGGAAAAGACCCACAGTTGAAAGTTAAAAAAAATCCTCAGTTCTCCCCAAATATAAACACACAATGGGACCTGGAAGAAAAATTCCCTCTGGCCACTGTGGTTTAGTGGCACATGTTCCCACCTGTGTCAGATTCCCAGGCCTGCCATAGCAAATTACCACAAACTAGGTGGCTTGAAACAACAGAAATTTATTCTTCACAGTTCTGGAGGCCAGATGTCTGAAATCAAGGAGTTGGCAGGGCCGCACTCCCTCCAGAGGCTATAGGGGACATTCCATTCCCCTATTCCAAACATTTTTGAAGAAACCAGAGTTTAGTTGATACCTTTAAGCACATCCGTTAGAGGTCTAAAATAATCTTATATGCAACTATTATTTACTGTTTATCATTAACACCTTTCTAATTCACTGACAAACACCACTAAATGTATGACAACCCAAACCTGATAGTAACTACAATTTTAAAAATATATTGACTGAGAACTGTTACACATTATTTCTCATTGCACTCTCTGAAAACTAAGATTTAGCAGCATCTCATAATATTAGGTTATGTGCAGTCACATATAGACTTTAAATTTGCTCAAGCATTTCTTAGAAGCAAGAAGATATAATCACATCAAGGAGTTATTTCTTTTTTTGATATATTTTTATTTTATTTTATTTTATTATGTTATGTTTGTGTGTGTGTGTTAGGTATATTTATCTATTTATTTTTTAATTTTTTATTGTTATGTTAATCACCATACATTACATCATTAGTTTTTGATGTAATGTTCCATGATTCATCGTTTGCGTATAACACCCAGCGCTCCTTTCAGTACGTGCCCTCTTTAATACCCATCACCAGGCTAACCCATCCCCTCACCCCCCTCCCCTCTAGAACCCTCAGTTTGTTTCTCAGAGTCCACAGTCTCTCATGGTTCATCAAGGAGTTATTTCAATACGACATTAACAATTAAGGTCATAGCTGAATCTAGTTTGACTACTGTTTAAGTTACCCAGTGGGTAGCAGCAATGGACTGTAGAGTCCACAATATTTTTAGGCCACATTCTTGGCTTGTATAGCCATTCTCATTTGCTAATATAGAACTGTTATGCTTCATTTAACTTTTCTAAAAGAGATAATGCTTTGATCTATTGGAAACCCAATTACAGTTAATCTATTATTATTTTTTTTTTTGTAATTGAGAAACTACCTATCTCCAAGGAGATTCTAAAATATTTATAGTATTGAAAAATGTTTAAGAAGGAGAATCATTATTTATTTTAACAGAAGAAAAACAAATAGGAGCCTACAGACACAGGAGACCTGGGGTAATACTATTACCACAGAAGAGCTATACTCAGTTTTAAGCTTCTTGGGGAAAGGACAACCATCAGTTTATAACAATGATATGTGGTAGCTACTGCTTTTTGTCAGCCTTTCTTCTTTTTGAAGGCCCTGTCCTTTGCTCACATATGACCTAGTTTTGGCTCATCACAGCATTCCATCTCTCTAATAACAATGGATGGGTCCAAAAATGGGCATGTGACCCAAGTAAAACAAATCAAAATTCATCTCTGGAATTGTTACACTGACATTAGGGAATGGAAGTTCTTGCTCTCACTGTCTCTCTCTTTCTTTCCCCATCAGGTTGTTAAATTGGGGCTTCCAGACGCATAATCCACAGATACCTAGGGAAAGTTGTTTTCTTTAGGAGGGTGTTATGTGAACAGATAAAGACAGGCCAAGATTTAAAAAGACAGAGGGTGGGGGAGACAGAGAATACTAGAGGAGAAGTACTACATTTTAAGTCCCTTTTAGAAAGGTTCTTGGGGCTAGTCGATGGATTTTGCCTCAGCGTCCTCCTTAATTAGAACAAACAAATTCCCATTTGAGATAAAGTTAGCCTGGATCTGACATCTCTCACTGGCAAACAAAAAAGTCCCAGCAAATATCATTCCTTTGTTCTGATTTCCAATAAGGAATTTGTTCCATTTCATCTGAGGAGACACAACCCCCTCCATTCTTCCACCATCCCCAGCATTGAACTTTAGGAGATGAGATTTTTTTTTCAAGAGAATCCTTCCTGGCAGGAGGGCAAGAGGAGAATTGTCAAGGAAACACTACACAAGTTGTCCCACTGTAGTTCTGCATCTATAAAGATACTTTGTTTAAATAAGGAGATAGTTAAAGTCTCCTTTTATATTTCTTGCAAAACTATAGTAGGACTTGCCCAATGTTTCCTCAAAGATATTTTTCTTTTTTTTTTTTCAGTAAAGATCACCAAAATGAAGATATATCAGCTAAGGCTTAAAATTAAAAAGCAACAAGCTGTGTTGCTTCCTGAAAAGACATTTTAAAGCAGTCATTGAGGGGCACCCACGTGGGCCAGTCGGTTGAGCATCCAACTCTTGGCAACACTGATTTTTGTCAATGTAAGTCTGTTCCTTTGGAGAAGAACGTCAATCACAAAATATTGGTTTACTTTTAGGAAAAATATCTACTAAACTGCATTGTTTTTTCCTCACCTGAGTAAAACAGGTTATTACCAACAAGTATTGACTATGGACAAACATAACTGAAGGTTCCCATTAAGAACAGTTTGGAGGCGCCTGCGTGGCACAGTTGGTTAAGCCATCTGAGTCTTAGTTTCAGCACAGGCCATGATCTCAGGGTCATGACATAGATCCCTGGGTAGAGCTCTGCACGGAGTCGGCTTGAGTTTCTCTCCCTCTGCCCCTCCCCCCCACTCTCTCTTTCTCTCACTCTCTCAAATAAATAAATCTCTTTTTCTTTTAAGATTTTATTTATTTGACAGAGAGATACACAGAGAGAGAGGGAACACAAGCAGGGGGAGTGAGAGAGGGAGAAGCAGACTTCCCCCGGAGCAGGGAGCCTGATGCGGGGCTCGATCCCAGCACGCTGGGATCATGACCTGAGCTGAAGGCAGATGCTTAACGACTGAGTCACCCAGGCGCCCCATCAGATGCCTTTGAAGCAGATGCACAAATGAAATTTTCTTCATTTTGTGGCCCTAAATGTGTGAAAAGCATTGCTGATATTGTCATAAAGATTTCACAGCCGTGCTTCCATTTTGTTCTTTAAATTGGAATCCTGCAGGGCGCTTGGGTGGCTCAGTTGGTTAAGGTTCTGCTTTAGGCACAGGTCATGATCCCAGGGTCCTGCTCAGCGAGGAGCCTTCTTCTCCCTCTCCCTCTGCCTGCCGTTCCCCCTGCTTGTGCTCTCTCTCTCTCTCTCTGTCAAATAAAGAAATAAAATCTTAAAAAATAAATAAATAGCCATCCTGCCTTACTAAGAAGTGGTTCAAAGGGTTGCCTTCAGAGAGGGCCATATTTACAAAATTGTGTTTGTATTTATGTAAGCTCTCCTACAGATATTTAATTAATGTTGCAGTGTTTCCTGCCTTAAACTGTGCAGTTTAGGGCCTAAAATTCCTGAGTGTAATCCCTGAGGAATGTGAGACTGAATAGAGCTACACTGATAGACACATGAAGAAAACAGCTCGAAAAGATCCTTCAAAGGGTATTTATTACATCATTCAACACTATAATAATCTATATTAAAATCCCACTGAAGCCTGAAGACACACAATAGAAAAATATTATAAAATATGTTGCCCAAATGAATTACTTTAAAAAATATTGTCATCTTGATAGGGTTTAGGAAATTTCTAAAATTCTCTTGTATGCTCAGAATATAAAACTACCTTAGATAATTATATTAGTTACATATGTGAATATCAGCTATAGAATAATGAGGTATGTTTGAGAAGTAAGCTAATAGAATAAATCTTATTAATTTGTACAAATGTATTTAGTCAAGTGCCAATGTTGAATGGTACTCTTATTAATACTCCCTATCATTTAGGCTTATAAATTTAGGTTGGATTATTTTCCAGTAAAGATATTATTAGTTCAGGAAGTTCCAAAATATCATGAGAATCATATTTTTATTGCATTCATGAAAAAAAAAGTCCTGGTCTTTGCATCATTATTGACACATATCTGGCATACATATTGGCAGCTGACACATTAGCATCAAAAGTGTGACTAAATTGATTACTAATATTTCTGTTCCCCTAGGGTCATGGACTCCTCATTGGATGCTAAAAGTATATAAAATACTATTCTGGTCATTCCTTAAAATGCTTGGTTATGAGAAAAATTGAAGCTTAACCACCATGCATTTTTTTACCCTAAAATAAATTTTTTTCGTGAGTGATTAAACAGCATATGTTGGCAGAGTTAGTTCCCCTTATTAAAATATTTCATGTCAAGGCCATCACACACAAATTGTTTGTTAGTAAAATTAAGTTATCTTACTCTTCACAAAATGACACTATCATGTTACTCAGATTTTCTTATGGAAATACGTGTCATTACATCTCATCAAAACACAGAAAAGACTTTTCTGTGGTTTATATTTGACCAGAAAAATCAAGGTTTCTTTCCCCTCTGTTAGAAAATAGCCGTATTAATAAGAGCTTAAAATTACAGTCTCAAATGGGCACCATATGGACATTTAAATTATGGCATCTATTTTGTTTGGGTGCTTAACAGAGTGTTATATCATAAGTACAGTGCTTTTACTAAACTATGTAGGCAATCAATGACCAGTGTTATTTGTATGTAGAATTTTTCATTTAGGTAAAATAATTTGGTGATTTATGTTCCAGTTTGTACTTGATACAGATTTTGACTGCATGCTATTTTTTCATGGCCATTTTGTCATATCTTAATATAATATTGTTTGGAATCAGTTGTCATAAAGTTTATAAGAACTGATTTTTATCTAACACAGTTTCTATCCAAGGCATAAATTAGCAATTAGTTTTAAGTTGTCTGATCAAAAAGACAACAGCCCCTAAAGCTCCCCCTTGAAAGTTTTTCAAAATTACAATGGAATTTATGTTGTAATGCAAAAGGCCTGGAAAAAATATTCATGACAGTTTCTTACTTCAGTGCATCATCATTATCATGTTGGACTCCACTGTTTTGGCAGATAACATTTTCAAGATAATTTTAAAATTCAATATGTTTTCAGTAAAATCTTTTTTACCTAGTGATTATTGAATGCTTTCTGATAAAAACTGAGTCTTTGACTAAGAGACATAAGTTTCCCTACCTTTCTCTCTCTCTCTCTAGGGAACTACTGATATCTATCAAATAGAACAATAAAGAAGAAGCTAGGAATGAGTTAAGCATAAAATTTCACCTTAGGAGCTGAAAACAAGGCAGGGAAGTTAAGAATTTGTATAAATTACATGCAATAACACAGTGGGAATAATGGGGTGTGAGTAGAGGAATAAGGGGAGAAACCCATTAAGCAACCCCAAAACAAGAAAATTAAAAAAAATAATAGTGTCAGCCTCTTGCCGATCAATTAAAAAATGGGAATTGAGCCAGTGTTCGAGAGGGAAGAATAGTACTATAATTTCTTTTGAAAGCAATGGCAATGGGCCATTTATCAAGTGGGTTTTACCTTGGGTTGTTGCCCAGCCTTGACAATTAATAAAATATTATTATTACAGCACTAGCAACTTTATCTTGCCACTATTAACTAAGTGTCACTAACAACTATGTGCACAGATCTGATACATATTCTAAGTTCAAATGAAGTGAAAACACAATCAATAAAGAAATTCAATGTAAAGAAACAAATCAGCAAAGGAGAACAGTATCTGCTTTTTCTTGGGGTAAGCATGTTGAGTAGAAGCACAAATAAACCTGAATAATTTCATGATAAAGTTCATGTTTACACTGAAATATCTAGGTGATATCTGAGTATCTGAATGAGTCAGCTGGGTTGATTATTTGTAGGATTCCAAGCAACTGGACATTTGGAGGTCCATATACATTAGTTCTCAGTAACACCCAGGTAAAATAACCTTGCATAAATGTGTTTCCTTTTTAATAATAACAAAATGTATAGTGCATTTTATTATTTCCCAGTAACATTTCTAAATTAGAACCTGTATTTGATAATTCTCTCTACTTCTCTAAATATTTTGCAGAGCAACTGACCACAAATACATTAGAGCTTTTCTATGGTGTTATCCCAGTTTATTTATTTAGCCCCAAAATAGTTTTTATGAATAGAAACGTTGTCATTTAAAAACAATGTATTGGGGCACCTGGGGGGGTTCAGTCATTAAGTGTCTGCCTTCTGCACAGGTCATGACCCCAACGTCCTGGGATCAAGCCCCACATCAAGCTCCTTGCTCAGCGGGAAGCCTGCTTCTCCCTCTCCCACTCCCCCTGCTTGTGTTCTTGCTCTCGCTCTTTCTTTCCGTCAAATAAATAAATAAAATCTTTTAAAAAATAAGTTAAAAAAATAAAAACAATGCATTTTATAATAAAATTCACATAATTAAATGACAATATATTATTTGATGCAACAAATTTTCTTTTGTTTTCTTTAAAAAAGTATTGTACCTGCTTATTTCTGAAAATTCTTATTTCTGAAAATACAATGTTAGCCACAACTGGGTCAATTTAATGTCTGTCAGAATCAGGATCCTATCCAAGTACAATAAATCACTCTCATTATTTTAATCATGCTACATAAACATTAGAGAAATGTTGAAAATTCAACCACACTCTTTCAGAGCTTTTTCAGTTACCAAAAATAAATAAATACACTGAATGGAGTCTAAACAATATGATTGAAAAATCCTGATAAAGACACATTTATTCTCATTATCCTAAATCTTACAGTTTTCATATAGCATGATAGTTCACTAAAAACTAAAGATTTGGTAAGTATGTTGAATTTTAGTGAAAATCTAATATCTTTTCTATGTTATTTTATGTTAGAAAAAAATACCTTAAAATGTTAACTTTACAAGTAATACATTTTGTTGCTTTTTTTTCTAATGGAAAATTAAGATACACTCTCCTGTTATCTATGTAATTTTTATAATGGTGGAAAAGATGTTTTATTTGATTACCAAACTTACCACTTACACGAATGTGCATACATGGTATGAAAATGAGAATACAAAATTTTGAATATTTTAGTTTATTAACATAACAGGTTAGACTATTCTTTGGAGATGTAGTTATATCAAAAGGACAAGAAACATGTACACATCCTTATATACAGAAAATACTAGAAAGGCTCAATTAACCACTAAGGTATAGCCCCAATTATTTAATGATTTGGTAAATTGTGTATCCATTAAGATAGCTTAGATAGTACAGTAGTTGCTCAAGTGGTGTGTCTTACTTATATACCAACATGGCACTATCATTTCAAAGCAAATTTTTAAAATAAAAGTTATTTAAAGATCTGTAGTTCATACCAAGGGCTTGAAGATAGGCTGCCAGTTTTCTAAAACTAGCCTCTCTCCCTACTTTATTCTGGTAATTTTAATATCATGTGTTTAAAACAGCCTAAGTAAAATAAATCAGAGAAGACAAATACCATATGATTTCACTTATATATGTAATCTAAAAATCAAAACAAATGAACAAACAAACCAAACCACAGAAACAGACTCATAAATACAGAGAGTAAGCTGGTGGTTGCTGGAGGGGAAGGGGAGCGTGGGTGGAGGGTGAGTGAAATATGTGAAGGGGATTAAGAGGAACAAACTTCCAGTTATAAAATAAATAAGTAATGGAGATGAAAAATATAGTATAGGGAATATAGTTAAGGATATTGTAATAACATTGTGTGGGGACAGATGGTGAGCATTGTGTAATGCATAAAATTGTCCAATCACTATATTGTACACCTGAAACTAATATAACATCGTATGTCAAGTATACTTCAATTAAAAAAATAAAAAGACTAATGAGACTTTGCATGAAAGTAACACTCTTGCTAATGTATAATGATAGTAAACCCTTAGAATAGTTGAGGGTGGTTTTTTTTGGCTCTACTCCATTATTTTGTATGATTATTTTATGCACGGTTTATTTTAACCAGAGGTTTTTCATTGTTACTGGAGTTGTTTGGAATCATGAAAACACCTTTGATGATTTAAATAGGTAAATTCCTATATACCATTTGACTAACAGTAGTTCTTTTCAGCAATTGTGTGATGAAACAAAGGACATTTCCTCTATTTACAAAAGCTATGTTTTAATCCACAGATTGTTGTTGCCTTCCAAGATATTAGGTACAAATATTCAGCTTATCCTCATAAAATATTCCCACTGAAATTAGGTGGAGTTCTGATTGGTTTAGAGCTGAAGAGCATGGCTCACTGTAATACAGGCAGTTGAAAAGTTATGTGAAATAATTGAAATTGGAATGGGACACACCCAATAATGCTCACTAGAAAACAATATAATTAAAACTACACTGATATATTATATGACCTTGACCTAAATGGAATCAGTCTTGGATGATGCAGCAAGGCCTGTTTATCTTTGCTTTTTAATATTTTTGTTCATCTTTTTTCAGTACTGAGAAGAAAAGCAAATGGCTTATTTTTGTTGGAAAACACCCAAACATCTGTATGTGGGTTTCTATTCTCCCTAATCATCCAGCTAAAACATAGGTCACTTCCTTATTATGTATGTGAAACTCTGTATACAGACTCTACAAAGTGGGGCAGAACCTCACTGAATTTGGAGCATGGGCATATGACAATAAAAAAGGTCATTTCCAAATTTTGTATATTTGAGTTTAAACTATTTTCCCATAATTTCTAACATTTAATGATTTTTTTAATCTAAAATATGTATTTTGTACTCGATATTAATAAAGATAATTCAACTGCTCTTATTAAATATTTCCCTACCTTCTCATTCCATGTGACCCACCCTCAGGACTAGAGGTGCTTCCCCTCTAGAGTATGATCTGCCCTCAGAGGGTGGATGTAGTGAGGAGGGACTGCAAGTTCTCTGGAAGTGGGTCTGGGACCTGTGCTGGAGTCCCTGGTTCCTGGAGTACGGTTCAGAAATAGTGACAGGAGCTATCGCCTCTGGATGAGCAGGTTTCCTTGGTCTATCAGTTTTCTCATTCAACATGAAGAGGTACCTGGAGGAGGACCAGAAGAGACGCCTCTAAGATATGGAGGCCCAGTGTAGGGGCACTAATATCAGGAATATAGATATTCAGGAAATGAGTTTCAGACAAAGATGGCAAGCCATCTTTGCCATGCTGGCCCTTTAGAGCTTGAGTAGAGGCAGCTCTATCAAGAGGTAGGGTGAGCCAGAGGTTGCACACTCAGCAGGGACCTAAAGTGAGCAGGACTGGACACTTGTATTTTATAAGTTGGACTCCTTACACTTTATATATTCTTTGTGTTTATTCTCTGAGGCATTTGTTCTCCTTTGTATTTAGGAATAGGTGTGTATTTTCAGCCTATTGTTGCTTTGCTATAGAGAATGATTATCTATACTTGGTTCATTTAGAGCCTTTTGAGGAGATACCACCTACAAATGTAAGCAAACCATAAGAGGAATTATCAAAGGGAGGAGGAAGTTTAGGAGAAAAAATTGTAACTAAAGAGAGCAAGGCTCAGATGACTCAAACTCTGTACAAAGGTAACCATGAAAATCTTGAGTTTTATTTAATTAAAAGAGACAATTTCAATTCTCTTGCTTAACTTCTATTTTTTCTCATCACTTAATTAGTCTGTCTAAGTTAGTGATACAGCATATGATTTCCTAGCTCAAAAGCTACACATGACTCCCTATTACCTACTGTCTCATATCTAAACTTTTATTCACTCATTTAACATTCATTGATCATCTACTATGTATCAAGCACCATGTACTAGGCATGGGGTATATAAAGACAAACAGAACAAACATGTCTTAACCTCACACAGAATGGAGGAGCGAAGGTAGTCAAATCCTAAAGGAAGAGAATAGGGCATGGAGGGGAAAGCAGTGAAGGAAAGGACTACTTCAGACTGAGTGGTCACAGAACATTACATTGAAGTACCTAAGAAGAGAAGGACTCAGACATTCACAAAGGAAGAAAAAGAGTGTTCCAGCAAGGGGTGACGGCATGTGCAAAGGCCCTGAGATGGCAATATTTGTCTTTTACTGAATTGAAAGAAGGGCAGTGTACCCACAGTGTAGAAAGGAAGAGAGAAATGATGTTGGAACATTAAACAGGAACCACATGAAGTAGCAATATTCAGAAGTTTGATTTTTTTTCCTTGCAAAAGATTGCCGTTGAAGAATTTTACAGAAGGCACTGGCATAATTGATTTTATGTTTTACAAAACTTACTTTGGCTGTTTTGTGAAGAGTGAATTAGAATGGATCAAGAATTGGTCCTAAGATACTATGAGAGGCAGCAGTAGTCCAGTGAGGAGTCGTAGGGTTTAGTTTTTGTTCACAGTAGAAATAGTGTTGGACAAATTTGAGATATATTCTGGTGGCAGAATCTGACCAGTTAGGTGAAATTTCTCCAGCAAGTCACAGTTTCATAGATGCAAACCTGGAAAAAAATGGGATTTTGCTGGAAAGATGGCAAAGGCAATGAAAATATTTACTGGACAATGGTTATAAAATGGACTATGGAATCTAAGTTGGAAAAGAAGAGCTGATAAGAGAGGAGATTAATGGATGAAGGAGTATGATAAAATGAATAGATTTGAAATTGGAAATTTATACAGTAAGAGTTACAGTATTGATAGAAGTCTATTGGGTTTTTAGTTATATTTTGTTTTATTTTGGTTTGGTTTGGTTTTTGTTTCATTTTGTTTTGTTTTGGTTGCAAAACAAGAAACTAATCCTGACTCCCTTAATCATTAAATAAAACCCTTAGGATCAAGCCCTGGAAAATGCAGGCAGAAACTCATGGAAATTCCTAGGTCCATAAGATGAATCAGTGAAACCACTGTTCCGCCCTGTTTACCTTTGGTGATTTATATTTTCTAAATTTCCAAGAGAAAGAATTTTTGGAGGACTTCAAAAATGTATTTATATATTTATACTCATTGACCATCTATCTACATTCAGAAGACAGGGCTGATACACTACTTCTATAATGCGGGAAATAACCATTACCTACTAAAGCCCTACCAGCTTGAGCAAGAGAGCTGGAAAGCACAGGAAGTTGTGGTCAAAGAGTAGAGTGTTAGAACTGAAAGTGTGATTCCAGAAATGGTGCCATTTCTGGTGATAACAAGGACTGATAAGGGGTGGTGGCTGAGGACTGCAGGAAAAATCCTAGTCAAGGAATCAAGGTCACTCATTACATATTGAACAAAGAAAGAAACAAAGAATGTTTCTGGCCTGAGATATGGGAAGAATTGAAGCAGCCATAATCAAAATAAAGATTATGTATTATAAAAGCTAACTGGAGAGCATGGAAAGAAATGACAGGGAATTATGTGGGTTAAAAATGTTAAAACAAGGAGCAATGCATTATATGGAACAATGGGAACAGATCAAGAAAAACTAGATGGCACACCATAGGTCTCAACCCTGCCCTGGCTCCAGTAACCTATTGCTCCGTATATCCCTTCAGGTCTCTGCACTACCCTTATAATTCTCCCATACTCTCCTATACCTTAGTTATAAGTCCTCAAGTAAATGAATGATTCTCAAATTATTCCGATTTGAGTCTATCATTGATTTCCTATTAGGAGCCTAAGTGATATGTCAGCTAATCTAAAACATCTTGTCTCATTTTTTCTTTTTTGTATATTATGGTTAGTAATTATGATCAAATTTTGAGTAGTCACTAATAACCAACCATTATGTATATATAACATAATAATAGATATTATACTATTTAACATTTTAACACTTCTGTGAGGTAGGTTGTGCTATCTCCATAATATAGGTGAGAAAACCAGGACTCGGAGATGTTATATAGTCAGTTGCAGAGCCAGTCTGCTCCAGTATTTGTAAATTTTTTTTTTTGTTTTTTAGAGAGGAGGAGAGGTGGGAGATGGGGCAGAGGGAGAGGGAGAGAGAATATTAAGCAGGCTCCACACCCAGCAGGGAGCCTGACACAGAGCTCAATCTCACAACCTGAGATCATGACCTGAGCCAAAATCAAGAGTCTGATGTTTAACTGACTGAGCCACCCAGGCATCCCCAGTATTTGTAATCCTAGATACGAGTACTATACGACTCCCACAAGAAGGGTACTAAGATGGGTAAGCCTGTTCTCTGCACTTAGAGTAGCATACACACGCACACACACAAGACTTGTGATTAAGGCAATGAGTGGTAAGTTTCTTGGACAGACATAATTGCTGGTGAACATTTATGTTCACCAGGCACCTGGATGGCTCAGTCAGTTGATTTCCACCCAAGTCATTCAGGGTCGTTAGATCGATTCACGTGTTGGGCTCTGCGATGGGCATGGAGCCTGCTTAAGATTCTCTCTCTCCCTCTCCTGCTGCCTCTTCCTGCCTCAAAAAAAAAAAAAAAAAGTTTATGTTCACTATAGTCTGAGGAAGACAAAAGAAGAAATGGTATACACTCTAAAGAAAGGGTGTTATTGTCTTTATCTGCATACAGTATGATTTTCATTCTTTGTACATGTAAATTACTAAATTTTTGAAACAGTTATAAAGAGTGTGTAGGAGTGTTTTCAAACAATCAACTGATTAGTTGGTATTGAAGAAATCCACTTGAAAACTTCCTGAAGTCCATCAAAATGGATCATAACTAACTTGAGTTAGCTGGATGAAAACATTTGAGTAGGTGTATATAGTGGGGAATTTAAGCCACTCTCTGCACACAGACAGCCACGGTGAAAAACAGCTCAGTAAATTCAAAGCATGACAATCAAAGGTGTTATAATTACATTCTATTTCCATTTCACCTCACTTACTGTGCATGCTTATTATTTTATGCTGTTTACCCAGCCCCTATTCCCTCTAGTTCTGAGGTCAGCGGAATGGCATTTCCCCTTTAGAGCATTATTACCTCACACCCTGTAATTGGCTCGTGGAATTAGAGAGGTTGTGGTTATGGCAACGGAAGATTCCCCCTTTAATAAAAATGCAGAATTGTTATGGTGTGATTTACTTTCGCCCATTCAAAACATTATGCAGACTCACAGGGTTGTTGTTTTTTATCTTTCATTTTTTAAAAATTTGATATGTTTGCTATTAAACTGAACAGGCTGAAAACCATTAGACAGAGATATTTACAACTTGGAGGAATTACAGACACAATCAATCCAGACACTTTTGTTTAAAAAAAAATCCTTAGATATCATGTACAATTCACAGGACAGTTGTTTTCACATAAGGAAAGTTGTTATCTGCCAAAATTATATCAAAGATAACACACAATATCTGACAGAACAGAAAATTAGAGAAGAAATGTTCTTTGAGTTTGGAATCTTCATTTTATTTTTAAAAACGCAATATGTTTTTGTAAATTAATTCATTTATGATTTGGTGTTTCTGTTGTCAATAATTTATAGAAAGTGAGAACAGCAGTTGGCTTATTTATTTCAGGGAAAATTTTGAATCTTTTCTGAAGTCAACAGAACTTGAAAACTAAATTGAAAATCTTGCCATTCCCAAAGTACATCTTTTAGGAGCAGATGCCCAGCCAATCTTGGTAATCTTAATAGTAACACTTAATCACTGGTGACAAGGGGACTTTTCCATTCAGTACCATCAAAGACATTTGAAATTAAGGAAAATGAAAATAAAAATAAAGGAGGTGGGTTGAGTAGAGGGGAGCCACTGGTATAATCTAATCCACATTAAACCAGACACTGATAAAAAAAATGTTTTAGTATTCATATAAATTGGATAGTTCATATTGGCTTTTTTTGGGGGGTCATATGTTGGATTTTTAGAGTTTTTTGTTACTTCTCCTGGTTATTGTGACTCTGCACAATGGAAATAGAAATTCTAAGGGTTTGTGGTGTGTATTTGTAAGTCTGTGTATGCTGCACAGATGGGAGAAGGAGGGAGAGAGGGAAGGAGGAAGAAGGGGAGGGCATGCGTGGAGAGGCTTCCTTGTTCCTCCACCATGTGGCCAAGAGGCTTTCATGGTTGCCAAAGCCAGAGGGTCCTCAGAATCCTCCTCAAAGTGCTGGGCTAGAAGTAACTATCAATTGATTGGAATGAGGTGAAACCAATCCACTACTTGGGGCAAGAATGTGCTTTGGCAACGCATATAATAAGGGTCACTTTTCTTCTCTGTAACAATATTGAACTCACTGGGGCAGAAAATGAAATGGTTTTATACATCATGTCATCATAAAATACCCGAAATAGAGCTTTGTAGAATGTGGGTACAGTACTCCTCCCTTATCTGAGGTTTTGATTTTCATGGTTTCATTTACCAGCAGTCGTCAACCGTGGTCTGGAAGCAGATGATCACCTCTGGATATATGGTCAGCAGTAGCCTAATGCTAAGTCATGATGCCTATGTCATTCTCCCAACTTCATCTCATCACATAGGCATTTTATATCTCATCATCACAAGAAGAAGGAGGGTGAGTACAGTACAATACGATATTTTGAGAGAGAGATCACACGTAATTTTTATTAAGTATATTGTTATAATTGTTCTATTTTATTCATTATTGTTAATCTCTGATTGTGCCTATTAAACTTTATCATAGGTATGTATATAGAGGAAAAAACACAGTATATATACGGTTTGTAGTATAGTTTTGGCATCTACTGGGGGTCTTGGAACATAACCCCCACAGATAAGGGGGGACAACTGTATTCAGTGCATGTCTAAAATTAACAAACAACTACTTTATGGTCCTTTTTTTGTTGTTTTTGTTTTTATTTTTTCATTATGTTCAGTTAGTCCTTCTTTTTTGTTTTTCTGTTATTGTCCCTTTGTTTTCTTACATTTGGGTTCTTATAGTCTTTCTCCTAATTAAGGTCTTTTTGTTTTCTTCATGTTTGTTCAGCACAACACACCCATGCAGCAAGCCTCTTGGTTCAGGATGCATTTCTAAAGTTATATATAAGATAATGGGAACTCCTAAATAACTTGAGAACAAATTCATTTAACATGCAGGAAAGGTTAATAGATATAACTAGACTATGAAGAAAGAGCTTTACATGCAATTTCTTTGCTATGTAACTTTGAGTTGTGTACGCAGCTAAAAATAACCCAAGCACACCTGTGCTATTAAGTAATCCTTTATACTATAGACTTTAAGCTATACTGTGTTTCCACTTAAAAGTTGATAGCTAAGTTGTTTCTTAAATTTATCTGATGCATTTGAATTATTTCAAGTTAGCACCATTTTTCCATGATTGGCAAAAATAATAACAGTAGTAACTTATGAAATGTAAAGCTCTTCCCTTGGCTCTGTCAATGATAGGTTACTGTTTTTAGTCTTGGCCTTTCTGCTTCTATTAACTGGTAAACAAAAAGAAACTGCATTAGGTAATAAAAACTACAAATAATAATAATACTTCAACAAAGAATCAACACTATACATAATCATAGGGAAATAATTTGTCAAGCATTTTTCTCCCTTTTATAGATAAGATGACAATCATATCTTTTCCTACAGTCTATGAAAATTCATAAAAATCTCTATGTGGGTGAGTGTCTTCAATTACATATTTTCGAAAAGCACATGCCTAGAAACCATAAGCAGAGAGGACATCAAACATTTTGGATTAGATAAGGAGCAGGACCAGGATAGGCTCCCAGAGCTTGTGTCAGCTTTGAGTCTCTAAGGGAGGCACATTTCAAAGACAGGGGATTCATTAGAGTTGCCTGGTGAATGGAACCCACTCATATCAGAGACTCTTCAGTATTGTACTAAGCTGAAATTTTCCACTTCTTATCTAGATTTCCTTTAGATTTTGTTTTTAATTCATCCATAATCTTACTGTCTTATATAACACATTTTTATTTTATTATATATTACCTTCTAGTCTTTAAATTAATAAAATATTTTAGTTATGTGCAATATAGGTATATTTGAGTATCTTGTATGCACAAAATCACACATACATATGTATTTCCTTGTGTATTTAAGAAAAGTTTTAGCATCATATCAATATTGTGAAGCTTTAGAATGCACAGTCCAGTGATCCATCTGAAATTAGAATCCTCTTCTGCTACATATATATAGGCATAGTCTAGGTCAGCTTTGAATATTCACAGTGGTAATTCACCATCATTGGAAGTCTTTGGATAACTCTAATATTTGAAATTTCTCCCCTGCGTCACACTGTGCTTTCTGCTTATGGTTCTCTCTTTAGTCTTCAACAACATACAGATTTAATCTAATGTGTCTTCCACATGCTGGTGCACATACCAGTTCTATTTCTTGCAGTAACTCCTTAAATGACATAGTTTCCAAATCAATCTCTCATCAAGCAACTTTCTCAAGAGTATTACATTGAGGGGTATTACATTTCCAATTATAGAAAAATGCATCTATTACTAGATGCAAGTATTAGAGTATGAAATAGTATGCAAGTAAGGTCAAGCATTAGCTTGACTGTTTTTTGTTTGTTTGTTTTTTGTCTAATCTCATTCCTGTTGACCTGTGTCAAAATTTATCATTGAATAAAATCACAAGGTTGCTAGCCAATTGAACAGACACTATTCATTGTTCATCACTACTAGTTACATTCATAACTATGGTTTATCCTTACCAGCTGAATTTCTAATGTGTTCAGGTATCTAACCTCAGGAAAGGTGTCTTTATCTCAAGCATAAGGTTAAATTCTAAATCCATGTTAATTATTATTAATTTGTTTTCCTTGCCAGAATTGATTAAGGAATGGATGGACATGTGACCTGGGTGTAGTCCATGAGATGTGTCAAAAGTCTATTGCGAGGGAGCAGGGAGGCAGGTTCCTGAAAAATGATTTCCTACAAGGAAAAAGAGAACACATAAAGGGACAGCTTCCCTTCTGCTGGACAGTATCTGACCCGCCTTTGATACCTGGGAATAAGGCAAATTACTTGCAACCATGAGGTGAATTAGTCACAGGTCAGGCAGACACACAGAAGATGACAAAGTAGTTCTTTTTTGTTTCTTTTAAAATTTATCAAGGTATATCTAAATGCATTGAAAATAGAGGTAAAAAAAACAATTAATTTTGACAAAGATGTATAGTCATGTAACAATGCCACAGTCAAGATACAGAGTAGTTTCATCACCACAGAGAGTTCTCATGCATCTTTGTAGTCAATCAACTTCCTCCACTTCTGGCCCTTGGTAACTATTAATTTCTTCTCTGTCATAGTTTTGTCTTTCCCAGAATGTCATATAAATGGAATCCTGCAGTATATAATCTTTGACTCTGGCTTTTTTCACTTAGCATAATGGATTTGAGATTCATCTATGTCATTACATAAACAGTAGCTTATTTCTTTTTATTGCCGAGTAGTACTCCATTTTATGCATGTGCCATGGGAACACTGGTTCTTTTTTTTAAAATTTTTTATTGTTATGTTAATCACCATATATTACATCATTTGTTTTTGATGTAGTGTTCCATGATTCATTGTTTGTTCATAACACCCAGTGCTCCACGCAGAACGTGCCCTCTTTAATACCCATCACCAGGCTAACCCATCCCCCTACCCTCCTCCCCTCTAGAACCCTCAGTTTGTTTTTCAGAGTCCATCATCTCTCATGGTTCGTCTCCCCCTCTGACTTACTCCCCTTCATTCTTCCTCTCCTGCTATCTTCTTCTTTTTCTTTTTTCTTAAAATATGTTGTGTTGTTTCAGAAGTACAGATCTGTGATTCAACAGTCTTGCACAATTCACAGCGCTCACCATAGCACATACCCTCCCCAATGTCTATCACCCAGCCACCCCATCCCTCCCACCCCCAACCACTCCAGTAACACTCAGTTGGGAACACTGGTTCTTGATGATTGCAACCACAGGATCAACCAGACTGAAAGCCATCCTACTCTGGGACTTTTTGATAGGTGGGATAATTTTTCCTCTTAAGCTCTTTTGGTATTTGTTGGCCAACTCATTCTAACTGATGTACCAGATTGATCCATCCTACTATTAATGACAGCAAACATCAAGTTCAAATGTAAGGTGATGTATTTATTATTGCTAAGCATTTCACCTAAAGTAAGTTCATTCAAAATAAATTTACCCCAAATTCCATTCTATAGCCTGTTCACTTGAATTCTATCTTATTGGATTGAGTACACCATAGTGGCTGTCAAGCTATATTTTTGACCTAATTTTGTTACTTACTATGTGTGCTATTCTGTTTTATTTATGCTGTTACAAATTCGGTGAGCCTATCTTCTATCAGCTAATCAAACATAATGATATAACAAAAGTTATATATGTTGAAATCTGGTCATATTGTCTTTTATTATATTTTTCCTTTCTTCTTTATGTAATTTATCTAATTTTCCCAATAGGGACAAAAATGTTATTCCAATTTTTTCTAGATTTTCTCTAAATCTTTTTCAATTTGATATATTTGTCTTTAATAATGTGGAGAACTAATCTAATTAATTCTTATCCATACTGATATTCAGTTATTTCAGCAAAATTTATTAATGATGACACCTTTCTAGAAAAGAGTCATATTAATCTAGAAACATAATAGATAACATTTATTCAGTATGCATAAAGTTGTTTACATTCTCCTAAATATTTTACTTATATCTTCTCATTTATTCTTCACAACTATTATCTCAAATTTACAAACGAAAGAACTAAGCTTAAATCTTAAACCACTCACAGTAAATGTCCTAAATTAAATTTTCTGCACCTAAATTTGTAAAATGTCATAAAAAATAACATGAAGTATGGGCTCCTGGGTGGCTTAGTTGCTTAAGTGAGTGCCTTTGGCTCAGGTCATGATCCCGGAGTCCTGGGATCGAGTGCCACATCGGGCTCCCGGCTCAGTGGGGAGCCTTCTTCTCCCTCTGACCCTCTCCCCTCTCATGCTGTTTTTTTTTCTCTCTCTCTCATTCTCTCTCTCAAATAAATAAATAAGTAAAATCTTTAAAACAAAAACATTAAGTAATGTGTTCCTTTTTTGAAATGTATTTCTTTTGGCTATAAGGGTAAAGTTTCATTTTATTTCATTAATTTCTCGATACTGTTAAAAATAAACATGCCAATGCTTCTACATTAAAACCCAATGGCTGCACTCAGTATAAATGTATCCATATGGTTCCTATTTCTGTTTTATATTTTGAAAACTGCTCTAGCTGAAAAAGGTAGCAGCAACAACATAACCTATTGCCAATACATATACGGGGCCCCTTAGAACCTAGCAACGTTCTTTAGTAAGCCTGTATCCCTTATCACTCACCTGATATGCAGTTATATATTTCAGTAGATACAATAGTTACACCCACACACCCTGTCATGTGTTTGTCCTCATCTCAAAAGGGATTAATCAAGGAATCAGATTATATACTAAAAGTATACTGACGAGACTGAGAGTCTTCTGTAAGTACTTTATAAAACTTTATTTCCAACATGATAAAACTACCATGAGGTGATTTTCTAAACCATCTGTGAGTGTTTGAGGGAAGACATCGATGCCTTTCTTAGCAAGTCATAAAGCAGGTTGCCCTGGAAGGTTTGCTGGTACCCCTGCCCAATGGCCTTTTTTTTTTCTCCTAATTTGCTTTGATAGTCAGTGAGTGTATTTAGTCGTGTCTCCATTAATCATCTCCAGGGGAATCAGCCAACAAAGGTTATGATGTTCTGTTTTAGGATGTCAGTCCTGGTGTTTGCTTGAATACAAAAATCTCCTAGACAATTAGCCATGGCAATTCCAAAGCTGATGCTTAGAGGCCTTGGTTCAATTTAGGAAAGAACCCTGGGAAGCTACAAGAAAGGCTACAAAGTAGAAGAATGTCTCTGTTCGAGATAGGCTGAGACTAATGTATAAATGTGGGTAATGAATACGCAAGGAAGAGTCTTACTTCAGGAAGCAATTGCTTCTGCCCCAGGCATCTGTGTCTTTATAGTAATAATGACTGATGCCCCTGCTGCAGCTTTGTGGGCCAGAGCTGCAATAAACAAAAGGAACCCATCAGTACTAAAGGCTATCATCCTATCGTCTTACCATAGATTGATTTCTCTCCATCAACTTCAACAGGCAGGACACTCAGGGAAGAAGTGTGCATCCTGTATAGAACACTATTTCAGGAGGATTGGGAAATGCTTGCTTGGGGAATTTCACTCTGTTTCACATCCTAGCTCTGTCACATCCATGTCATGTTGGCCAATTCCCTAGCTTCTCTGTGCCAAAGTTTCCTTACCTTATAGAATAAAAATAGTATCCAGCTCATTAGGGTTCTGATAAGTTATTTCACGTTAAGTGAAAAGAACAGTGTCTCGCATTTTATAGGCCCTCAATTAATGGTAACTGTCATCAATCATTGTGTTGTATATATAATTACAGTTCTACTTTAGGACATCATTTGAAACTTTTTATAACTTCTAGGTACCAGCATCCATCAAATACTTGGGTTCCACAAATATCAAAACACTTGAATGTCGAAAATCTAAGTTAGTATCTTTATGAACTAACTAAAATTCACCAAGGAGAAGATTTAATCATAGAATATGTTCAGATACTTAAAGATACATAAATGCTATTATTCTACTCTATGTTATTCAGCATGAATATATAGTTTCTATATTTTTGTTTCAGTCATTTTCAAAAAACGACTCATTTAGAAGGTACTAATTAAGAAAGGAGAGAAACTTTTGAGGGGTGCCTGGGTGGCTCAGTAGGTTAAGTGTCCGACTCTTGATTTGGGCTCACTTCACGATCTCAGGGTTGTGAAATCGAGCCTCATGTCAGGCTCTGCTCTCAGTGTGGAGTCTACTTGGGAATCTCTCTCTCCCTCGGCTCCTCTCCCCACTCTCTCTCTCAAAAAAATAAATAAATAAAATCTTTTAAAAAAAGAAAAGAAACTTTGAGACACAGAGCTAAGACTATCCTTATTGTTGACATATTTTACTTGAAATCTCTGGAGAAAGATTCTTTGTTATATGATTTTTCTACTTTCTACTCCTACTATTTCTTAAATCTCTTTGCCCTTGAGCAAGAAAGCATACTCAGCTATTCATATATAATAGCAATCATACAGAAGGTAATATGTGTAGAGTACACATGAACGCTCAACACTGTTGTGAGGTCTTCACATGTATTATCTCATGAGACCCTTCACAACTCTATTGGGTCTTATTTATTATCCCCACTTTAGAGATGGAGAAACTAAGGCACAGAGAATGTGAAGGACCTGTTCCTGATCATAAAACTAGTAAGCCAAAGGGCTGGGACTGAAACCCTATAGAATATGCCCTCACTACCTCTAAAGCCAGCCCTCCAGAGTCATCATAATCATCCCCCACTAATCATAATCAGACATATGGCTTGACTGGTCATCCAACAATAATCTTCCTGGTTATTTTATACAGAATTCTGTTTTTCTTTGGACTAATATCTTTTAAAATATGCTGTTTTCTTATTTAAAAAATGATACTATCATAAACACAAAGCAAGAGGGTTACTTGTGTCTGATTTCCTTTAGTGAGCAAAACTTCCATGATCAGATGATCAGACAAAAGAAATATTAGGTCCTTAATCTCTAGATTTATGAGGTTGGATTATAAAGTAATTAAATTAACTTTTTAACACAGCTCCAAATGAGTTCTGTTCTATTCAGTTTTGTCACAGCTTGGTGGGGATATGATTACCATTTTAATACCCTCACTACTCTTACAGATTTCCTTTTATGTCTGAAGCACATTTCTTTGTTTTTCTCCTTTTAATTCTCCTTAGTGGTGAATGGTCATGTGTTGAAGGAAGAGGATTAATTTTTGGAAGGAGCCAAAATTCATTTAAACAAAAGTATGGGTGAAAGACTATGTCAGCATTATAGCAAAGAGAGAAAGGGAGGGAGAAAAGAAAGTTTCTCTATGTTGTTATAATGGATCCAGAATGAAATCTGAAAAGTAGTCTCTAAGAATATTTTGAGTGGTATCGAGTTGTATTCACTGGAATATATGTGTAACCCCCACATTTGACAGCTATAAGGGCAACATTCCTTTTGTTAAAACATTGAGGAAAAAAGGTTTTAAACTGCATTTTTTTTAATGGGCACTGAGTCAAAAATCTGGAATTTTTTGGATCTCCAGAGGATGGCAGGAGGGTAAAGAAAAGAAGTTCGTTCGAGTGTGAAATTTCATATAAACTTATGCTTGTGTCCCTTTTTATTGTTTTCTTAAGCAGCCAATGCTCCATTTCTACATACTATTTCTCCTAAGACCCACTGCTCTGGAATTTTGGGCTCTAATCCAATTACAACTGTGGAAAGAGAATAGTTTTAATAATAATGGAATCTGGCTGTTATTATTCAAACTTTTTATCAACCTGGAAGCAACGCATGTTATTTGTACGATAAGACCTTCCATAAACCTGCATTATCTATCACACTATTCCTAAGCTCAAATAGCAAAAGTGCCCACTTTGCTTTCAAGTGTATTTCTCACCTGTCTCAGTTAGGTCACCTTCTGAATTGTATTTTTCACCATCCTCCCCTTCTCCTTGCCAAACAATTTTTAAAGTCTCAGGAAAGCACTCTTTGCCTTTCTTTTTTTTCTTTTTTTTTTTTTTAATTTTTTATTGTTATATTAATCACTATATTACATCATCAGTTTTTGCTGCAGTGTTCCATGATTCATTGTTTGTTCATAACACCCAGTGCTCCATGCAGAACGTGCCCTCCTCAATACCCATCACCAGGCCAACCCATCCCCCTACCCCCCTCCCCTCTAGAACCCTCAGTTTGTTTCTCAGAGTCCATCATCTCTCATGGTTCATCTCCCCCTCTGACATACTCCCCTTTTCTTCCTCTCCTGTTATCTTCTTTTTCTTTTTTCTTAAAATATGTTGCATTATTTGTTTCAGAAGTACAGATCTGTGATTCAACAGTCTTGCACAATTCACAGCGCTCACCGTAGCACATACCCTCCCCAATATCTATCACCCGGCCACCCCATCCCTCCCATAGGCCCACCACTCCAGCAACCCTCAGTTTGTTTCTTGAGATTAAGAATTCCTCATATCAGTGATGTCATATGATACATGTCTTTCTCTGATTGACTTATTTCACTCAGCATAACACCCTCCAGTTCCATCCACGTCGTTGCAAATGGCAAGATCTCATTCCTTTTGATGGCTGCATAATATTCCATTGTGTATATATACCACTTCTTCTTTATCCATTCATCTGTCGATGGGCATCTTGGCTCTTTCCACAGTTTGGCTATGGTGGACATTGCTGCTATAAACATTGGGGTACACGTACCCCTTCGGGTCCCTACATTTGTATCTTTGTGGTAAATACCCAGTAGTGCAATTGCTGGATCGAACGGTAGCTCTAATTTCAACTGTTTGAGGAACCTCCATACTGTTTTCCAGAGGGGTTGCACCAGCTTGCATTCCCACCAACAGTGTAGGAGGGTTCCCCTTTCTCCACATCCTCGCCAACATCTGTCGTTCCCTGACTTGTTAATTTTAGCCATTCTGACGGGTGTGAGGTGGTATCTCATTGAGGTTTTGATTTGGATTTCCCTGATGCCAAGCGATGTTGAGCACTTTTTCATGTGCCTGTTGGCCATTTGGATGTCTTCTTTGGAGAAATGTCTGTTCATGTCTTCTGCCCATTTCTTGATTGGATTATTTGTTCTTTGGGTGTTGAGTTTGATAAGTTCTTTATAGATTTTGGATACTAGCCCTTTATCTGATATGTCATTTGCAAATATTTTCTCCCATTCTGTCGGTTGTCTTTTGGTTTTGTGGACTGTTTCTTTTGCTGTGCAGAAGCTTTTTATCTTGATGAAATCCCAAAAGTTCATTTTTGCCCTGGCTTCCCGTGCCTTTGGCGATGTTTCTAGGAAGAAGTTGCTGCGGCTAAGGTCGAAAAGGTTGCTACCTGTGTTCTCCTTTAGGATTTGGATGGACTCCTGTCTCACGTTTAGGTCTTTCAACCATTTGGAGTCTATTTTTGTGTGTGGTGTAAGGAAATGGTCCAGTTTCATTCTTCTGCATGTGGCTGTCCAATTTTCCCAACACCATTTGTTGAAGAGACTGTCTTTTTGCCATTGGACATTCTTTCCTGCTTTGTCAAAAATAAGTTGACCATAGAGTTGAGGGTCCATTTCTGGGCTCTCAATTCTGTTCCATTGATCTATGTGTCTGTTTTTGTGCCACTACCATACTGTCTTGATGATGACAGCTTTGTAATAGAGCTGGAAGTCTGGAATTGTGATGCCACCAGCTTTGCTTTTCTTTTTCAGTATTCCTCTGGCTATTCTGGGTCTCTTCTGGTTCCATACAAATTTTAGGATTATTTGTTCCATTTCTTTGAAAAAAGTGGATGGTATTTTGATGGGGATTGCATTGAATGTGTAGATTGCTCTAGGTAGCATTGACATCTTCACAATGTTGATTCTCCCAATCCATGAGCATGGAACGTTTTTCCATTTCTTTGTGTCTTCTTCAATTTCTTTCCTGAGTATTTTATAGTTTTCTGAGTACAGATCCTTTGCCTCTTTGGTTAGATTTATTCCTAGGTATCTAATGGTTTTGGGTGCAATTGTAAATGGGATAGACTCCTTGATTTGTCTCTCTTCTGTCTTGTTGTTGGTGTATAGGAATGCCACTGATTTCTGTGCATTGATTTTATATCCTGCTACTTTACTGAATTCCTGTATGAGTTCTAGCAGTTTTGGGGTGGAGTCTTTTGGGTTTTCCACATACAGTATCATATCATCTGCAAAGAGTGAGAGTTTGACTTCCTCTTTGCCGATTTGGATGCCTTTGATTTCTTTTTGTTGTCTGATTGCTGTGGCTAGGACTTCTAATACTATGTTGAATAGCAGTGGTGAGAGTGGACATCCCTGCCGCGTTCCTGACCTTAGGGGAAAAGCTCTCAGCCTTTCCCCATTGAGAATGATATTCGCTGTAGGTTTTTCATAGATGGCTTTTATGATATTGAGGTATGTACCCTCTATCCCTATACTCTGAAGAGTTTTGATCAAGAAAGGATGTTGTACTTTGTCAAATGCTTT
The DNA here is from genome assembly GCF_037043125.1 of Eumetopias jubatus. Taxonomy (NCBI): domain Eukaryota; kingdom Metazoa; phylum Chordata; class Mammalia; order Carnivora; family Otariidae; genus Eumetopias; species Eumetopias jubatus. The sequence continues at coordinate 48,937,682 of NW_028274812.1, forward strand.
TTCTGCATCTATTGAGAGGATCATATGATTAGGAAAGCACTCTTTGAATTGTGTTGTTCATGGCAGAGTCTGCATTGCTAATTCTTCCTGAGTGTTCTCAAATTGTGGCTTGTCTCCAAATCCAGAAATGCAAAACAATGTGATTTCTGTAGTTTCCTACATGATCCAATTTAAGGCATTTGGGCTACTCACATTTTATATCATTAAGAGGTTTTTTTAATTTTTTTATTGATATGGTCCCTAAAAATTACTTACATGGTCAGTAATAGATAAATTATGTGGTCAACTAATGATATTATAAACATATGGTTATGTAACCTCTAAACCCAAAGATCTATCATGAATAAATAAGACAGAATACAAATGCTGTGAGAACAAATTGCATGCTTCCAGTTTCCCTTAGGAAACAGCTGTACTGAATCAGGTGGATTGATGAAGGCCAACTACATTTGGCCTTGAGAGTTGGCCTTAATTAGCATCCATGACTCTCACTAAAATTTATGAGGATAAACTTTCCTTGGACATAAAGTTACCTGCTTTTTTGTTATCACGTCATGCTCATTGGCATCCACAAAGCACTTTAATATGTCCAGACTTGCATGTAGAACTTTGATAGCATCTTATTCCTAAGGCTTCTTAGGGTTGTATGATATTTTCTCTAGATATATTGAATAAGTTTCCATGAGACTTACAGATTATTAAATGAGAAGTTTTCTTGCTAGCTAGGGGTAATATGAGTAAAACCCAACATTAGAACATTCTTATGTATGTTTTCACAGACATTTATAGCAGACGCCAGTTGCTAGAGGCTAAGTAATTTTATTTAGCAAAAATACTAAACAGGGTAAGGTCTTTCAGATAGTCACCATTATCTGAAATTTGATATGCTCTGAGGCTTTTTGAGGTTTATGTGGAAACAATATCATTGCAGACAGCTTCAGGCGATGAACAGGGCATCCATGAACTACAATAGGTGTCTATTTCCCATCAATTATCCCTACCTAGAAATTGCCAGATGGTGCTTAAGAGACTGGCTAGATCACTGGATAATCTATAGATGGAACTGAGAGCAAGTTTTATAGGAACAAGTGAATATTATTCAGTTATTTAAGAATACTAGGAATAACATTGACTTGGTCAGATAATTTAATATTTAGTCATTATTAAATTAATTTTTGTAAGGAAGTTAGAGATTTTCTGATTTGAGAGGACCTAAGAAACAGAATCACTCAAACTATACCAAATAGGTCAATATTTAACTAGTCATTTACATCTTATTTAATACTCTGATCTCATTTACTTATGCATTTAGGGTGACTTTTGACTCCTATTTACTGTGAGTAAATGAATGAATGGGTATTTAATAAAGTCAATACTTAATTAGTAGCCTTTACAATATTTTTCCATGAAGAACCTTGAAAAAAGACCTAAACTGTCTTACTCTGAGGAATAAAACTTCATCTATGGATGTTTGATTGGGAGATCAATATTTTGCCATTTATTAGTAAAATTGGCATAAGAATATATCTTATTCTGACTAGCTCCGAACAGAGCTGTTAATTTTGGTAAAATTGTGTTACAAAAAAAACTATAGAAAATTTTGAAAATATAATTAAATGAAAAATTATCCATAACCATCAAGGCATAACCACTCTCATATTTTGATATATATAATCACTTAGGCATTTTACTATGTACATATGATTATATATATAAGTATATATGTAATATATAAATGATAAATTTATAAAAATAGGTAATTAAATATATAATACAAAATATGGTATAATAAGGCTTTTTGAGGAAAAAATCATAATTCCACAACACTACAACTCCTGCCGCTTTTCATTTTACCTTCTTGTCTGCATTCATATTTCTTCTTAATTGTAATTATAAAATTCATACTTCAATAACTGCTTTGATAAGAAAATTATTTGATAAGATATATGCATTTCTATTGTTTTAAAGCAATTCTTTTAATACACATTCCTTTCAAATTCTTCCAAGAAGTGAAAAACCATGACATTTACATCTGAAGTGTTTTAGTCTTTTTGGGTGACAACTCAGGAGACATAAAAAAAGCAATAACATGAAAAATTCCAAACATCTTATTTCCATATGGGAAGCAGCTGTTCTTTTTCATGCTGGTAAAGGGAGATTTACATGCTCTCTGCTCTATCTAGCCTACTGGGGCCCTGATCATTGAAATCTCACTCCTGCTCGGATGCATCTTTGAGGGCTGGTGGTGATACAGATAACAGTCATTGGAATTTATTCTGCGACAAGCAGTGTGCTGTGAATTTTATGGTCATTACCTCATTTAATTCTTCGACTACTATTTTAAAGATGAAGGAACTCAGAAAGGTCACATGTCTTGTCCAAGGTCATACAAATTATAAGTGGCAGAGCCAGGATTTTCATCTGCATGTTGTCAGAGCCCTTGATCACAGCACAGTGTTATCCTGTATGTCTCTGAGTAGCTACATTCCACTGTTGACTAGGAGATTAGTAAGTGGATGTCTTTTGCTGGAACCCTCCATACCCTATCAGTTGTCTTCACATCTTTAAGTAAATACTCTGGCTTTCAGAAGATAGTCTAGCCTTGGAAAATCTATATTCTAGTCCTGGGAAAGCTCCTGATAAACTATTCCTTTTCTAGCAATTTTTTCTCGTTTCTTGGCTCAGTACCTTGAATTAATCCCTATATAGAGTCAATCATTAGCTATTTCTACTTTATTCTTCTCACCCAGACCTGGAAGCTAAAATCAACTTGCATATACTTTTCTTGTCTGCAGTTTCTTAGCCATTTGAGACATTTGAAGGATCTCCTAACATTTCCAAAGCAATTCAGGTCCTCAAAAGCCTTCCATCTAGTTTTCCATTTGCTCAGATCAAATGTTTGGAGTCAACTCTGAATCCTCTTTAAATCATGAGCACATTCTATAGGTTCTACTTTCAAAGTAAGTTCAAGATACAACCACTTCTTACTTTTTTTCATTGCCACGACCCAGTTCCAAGCCTCTCCTCCCTTCTACCTATGATTCCTCTCCTTCTACACTTGCCTCCATATTCTATTATCCACACAGAGGCCAGAGGGATCCTGAAACTTGTGTTAAATTGGGCCTCTCATCTGCTCAAAGCCCTCCTTTGGCTTCCATTTCAGACCAAAAGCCAGATGCCCGCAAGGCCCACTACCCGCTGCCCTGTCAGTCTCCCTCCATTCTGTTTGTCTAGCCAAACTGGTCACCTGAACTTTCTCAAATAACCCAAGCATCTTTATATTTCAGAAGCTTTGCACTTATTTCTCTCTTTGCCTCAGACATTTTTCTGACCAACAGACACATGACATGATTCTCCATCTTACTTCGTGTCTTTGCTTGTAAGTGACTATTTTAGAGGGGCCATTCCTGAGCACCTTATATAAATTAGCAGCTGCCAACCTCAATGTGCCTTATTCTGCCTTTCCTTATTTTGTTTTTCACCATAGCAGTTATATAAACCTGACCTATAATATATTCATTTCTTTAATTACATATTGCATCGCCACTACAGTATGATCTCCATGAGGGAAAGGAGTCTGCTGTGTCTACTGCTATATTGTCAGCCTAGAATAGTGCCTATTCACAAAAAATATTTGTTGAAAACATGAATGAAATTCACCTTTTGAGATACTGTTTTAGAATGATACTAGTTACTTTATAAGTATTATGCAAATCACTTTAAAAATCATGCTTAAAATTTACCATTTACTTTAATAATCCATGTTATATGTTGACATTTGAGCCCAGAATCAAATTTATCATAAAATTATCAAATTTAAATAATTAAATAGGTACCTAAACAGAAAGACAAACTAATTTTTGATGATGTATATTTATAAATAGCACTTGTTGTCTAGTCCAGATACCTTATTGTCAACATTGCATACTTCGGCTATGTGCCATTTTCTAACACTGAGAATGTTCAGAAGTGCAATAATGCTATCTCCACTTCCCTTTTCCCCTTAGTTGTTCCTATTTCTAAGATTTTTTTACCCACTCTACCTATAGCTCTTCTTTAGAAGACCATGCTGGTTTTTAAAGCTGTGATCACAAGGGAAGAAATTCACTTTCCCCAGACTGGATCAAATCTATTCATTTTGTCATGTAATATTTTCTATTTCCTGCTAAGAAACAGTTAATGAAAGCCACCAGGGAGAATGATAAGAGGAAAATAAAATCTCAACCAAAAGAATTATGGCTATTCTTACAAATTGAAAACTTATTAAAATTAAACTTTCACTAGCAAAGTTGGTCGTTAATGCTATTCTGAATGCTATCCAATTTCATGTAGAAGATGAACCTAAGATCAAATGGGCCTTTACCCAAAAAACCCACATAAAAGATGACTTAAGCCAAATACCGATTAATATGCAAAGAAAGGAGGAGACATGAGATAATTTAAGGAAAAGAAGTTTTGTTTTGTTTTGCTGGTTTTCTTCTCTGTTCTTTTCTTTTCTTTTCTCTTCTTTTTTGGTGGTTTATTATGACCAGGCCTGAACCCATCTATTTACAGTTTTCAGGGGGAAAAAAGGATTTTTTTCTGACCACAGCTGAAGAGAGACCCTGACAGAGCTTTCCTGCTCCCCATCTCCCATGTCATCAGTGTTTTCTGGGAGAGGAATCTGAGGTGGTTTTCCAGCTAAGTGCTCACAGCTGTTTCCACAGCATCAGTCAGATGGAGTTTCTGCTCATGTTGACTTTGGCTTCAGTCTTCCCCTGGAGCCCAGGAGCATAAGAGCACTTGCTCTGAGGCCTGGGGCTCTGGACAAACATTCCAGTTTCTGAGTTCTTAACATTCACATTTGATGAATTCTTCTTTTAATTTCTCCTGGAGAAAAGTCAAAGACACTGGAGAGTCCCCTCTGCCCTCTGACAACTATGGTATTTCCCCCACACAGAACCCTTTCCTAGTTTATATGTAGCTGACAACCTGGAAAATAGCGTGTACAAACTATGCCAATCCATAAAAATATGCAGTCTTTTAAATATGTTTCAACACATTTTGACAGTCTTCTGAAATTCCAGACTCCTTTGAAGACTAAAAGTAAAAGAGGAAAACAGTCTTTAAAGTAAACCCTGAAACATTTGCGTCAAAGGCACTATGAGAAAATATGAAATGTAGTTACAGAGTTAATTAAGGGGGTCAGCTGTCATAATTGCACTGAGGTAGGATAGCACTTCTTAATGTTATTTTGATAAACTTTCAAAAATAATAAGTCTAATGCTGACTTTTGGTTAAAAATAGTTTTATGTGCATCCTCACAGGAATCATGAGGCAAAATTAATGATTGATTCTTCAACATCTGAAAGATAGCACACAAAAAATTATAACAAAATGGACTTAGGAAATGGTCCATTTTTGTTAACTGGCCAGCATTAAATGGGTCCAAACATGTAATGGGTGAACCCTGCCTGCATTTGGGATAGCAGTAGAGCTTTACAGCTGTGGTTTCCATAGAAAGATGTCAGTTGTGAATAAGGCAGAACATTTAGACAAGGGTTATGAAAACAATCATTTGGATAACAAAAAGGACCTTAGAATCTTTTGCCTGGCAAGTTCCAAAAGCATGCAGTTTAAAATTATTGTAATAAATCTACCAGTATAGTCAAAGTTGGCATTAAAGTGGTATTAAATGACATTTCAAAGTTCCATCAAGTCCACTACTATGATATTTATATAATGCTACCCAAAGACATAAAACTTCTACATGCCTGGTCAATTTATTTTATACACACCACACACACACACACACACACACACACACGTGTATGCACAGGCAAATGTTATATACCACTATAGTATTGTATATCTTCTTGTGAGTGTGTTATTTAGACAATCAACTTTATCAGAGCATACTTCTTGCTTCTTATACTGATTCTGTAAATAAAGCACATAGCAAATAACCTGGAATCCATGACTATGTTAACCATGTTATTTGCAACATTATCCTAATGATAAACAAATAAAATACACATTGTTCATATTGTTGTGAGTTGTTTATACCTCACTTATTTCTGAACCATTTAAAGCATGAAATCAAAAATATCTTCACTTCGACAGTATAGTTTGATGCATCAGAGTGTGGTCTCTGGAGGCGGGTTGCCTGGGATTAGGTCCTATCTCAGTTTCTTGTTAGCTGTTTGACCCTAAGCCAACTATCAATACTCTATGCCTCAATTTCCTCATTTGTAAAGTGAAAATAATAAAGGATTAAATGCATATTTGATGTAAGGTGATTACAGAGCACCAGGCATATCATTTGCTTTCAATAAAGAATAATTATTTTTGTTGTTGCTTTTCTACCTAATGCAACTCACCTCCTAATGGAAAAAATTTTCTCAATAACATTGTGTCTGTGGTCGTCTAATATAAGCTTAAATAGTAAGGGATTGCTTTCTGGAAGGGCCCAGAGCTTTGTTGGACAGCCCTATGGGCTGGAAGTTTCAATGTTCAATTTAAGCAAAATCTGCATTCCTGAATTTTCTAGGTATAAAGATGAACTCAGATCATTTCTACACCTTCCCCATTACAACCTTCAAATAAAACTTTCTCTAATTCCACTCCTAACATCTACCTATTATTATTCCTATCCAAGCCAAACATGCTCCATGCACTCAGATATTTCTTCTGTTACATAATTTTATTAGTCTCTCATCATCTTAGTGAGAGGTTTGAAAACTTCATTTTTTAGTCTCTGAGCCTAACAGATAGATTATCCTCTCTGACTTCTCTGCTCTAATATTTTGGTTATATTGTTTGTGGTCAAATAAAACCCTTTGGTCTCTTTCACATACATTTTGTAAATCAGCCTCCTGTAATTATTTATCAATATTTTTAGTGTAAATATTGACTATAGGATTTCTGATTTTAGCAATGACAAAGTAGCTTGTATCAAACCAACCCACTGGCCAAGAAAACATATAAATGTTGGGTAAAACAATAAGAAAAATGGCAACATAAATGTTGCAGGTAGCTGCAGTCGTTAGCAATCAAACAAGACAGCCATGACTTAAGGGGTCAACATCACTATGAGAAGGAAAATATAGAGATGTATGGGGGCCATTCTCTACCATCTCTTTCTCTCTAAGAAAGTAACAGTCTGGAGCTTTTAGCAGTCCCACAAAGTTGTGGAAACAAAAACTACAATGAAGAGCTACCAAAGCAGGCAAATCCCACAGACAAGAGAACCACAGAGAGCCTCATAATTGATGTCTTTTTCTTGTCAAGACATTTGTGTAAGTCCAAGCTTCAAAGGGAAGTGTAGGGAAGACACTAACTAGAAAATGCCTACTGAGAGCAGAAAGCCAAGCAAAGTCCTTGACATTTTATAGGACTGTGGGGGAAAAAAAATGTCTGGGTGTGCCAAGGAGAAGAAATTTTGGTAAACACTCCAGGCTTTCAGTTAAGAGCCCTGATGTAGGAAAAAAGCACAAATTAGAAATAAGTCAATCTTCACAGAGCTTGCAACCCAGCAACCAGTCATTTCAATCTTTGACTGATTCAAGTGATCTATACCCTAACTGTTGCTATCAAAAAAAAAAAAAATTCTGAAGGGACAAAATTCAAAGCCAGAGCCTGTACAGTTTTTAAGCAAAATATCTGAAATTCAGCATATATATTTTTGCCTTTTAAAGAAATTAAGAGGAAGACACAGTCTTTAATACTTCATGAGTTAGCCAAGTCCTTCCTGTGCACTTCCATTCTACTTAGCTTATCTATTGGATGTTCTTGTTTTGTTTTTATATTATATTTTTCTGTTCTAAAATGTCCATTTTTTTAAATTTTCTATATCTTTCCTGACACTTTCTATTTTTTCATTTATTTCCAGAATGATAATAATTAGTCACTGAAGTATTTGATAGTGGCTGCTTTAAAATCTTATTCGTTAGTTCTAACATCTCCATCGTCTTGGTGGAGTTAATTCTAACATCTCCATCATCTATTGATTATCTTTGTAATTCATTCATTTGTGGTATGACAAGTGATTTTCAACTGAAGCATGGACATTTTGTGACTCTGGAAGTTATTGAAACCTTGTTTCAGTTGGCACCCTCTGACACCACTCTGCAGGGAATTGGTAATGGCACCACCTTGTTACTGCCAAGTGGGGCTAGAAGTACAGGTTTCCCACTTGATCTCTGTTGTCGTCTAAAAAGGAATGGTTTCCTCATGCTTGCTGGGCAAGAATGTTCATGTTCATGTAATTGTTCATGTCTGCTTCTTATAAGTAGTCATACTGAATTAGGGCCCACTCCCAATGACCTCATTTTAACTTAATTACCTGTTTAAAGATCTATCTCCAGGGATGCCTTGGTGGCTCAGTCAGTTAAGCGATTGCCTTTGGCTCAGGTCATGATCCCAGGTTCCTGGGATTGATCGAGTCCCGCGTCTGACTCCTTGCTCAGCAGGAAGCCTGCTTCTCCCTCTCCCTCTGCTGCTCTCCCTGCTTGTGCTCTCTTTCTCTCTGACAAATAAATAAATAAAATCTTTAAAAAAATAATAATCCCACTACTATATATGTACCCTAAAGAAAGTTGTGACCATAAGGAAACCTTCACAAGGATTTTATTACAATATGATTTTTAGAACAAAATTGTTGGAAATAATATAACTATTTATTAATAAGGTGTTATAGACTGAATTGCATCTCCCCCAAATTATATGTTGAAGTCCTAACTCCCAGTACCTGAGAATGTGACTGTATTTGGAGATAGATCTTTATTTTTTAAAAGATTTTATTTATTTATTTATTTGTTTGTTTGTTTGTTTGTTTATTTATGTGTGTGTGTGTGTGTGTGTGTGTGTGTGAGAGAGAGAGAGAGAGAGAGAGAGAGAGAGAGAGAGAAACACAGCAGGGGGAGTGGTAGGGAGAGGGAGAAGCAGGCTCCCTGCTGAGCAAGGAGCCAGACGCATCCCAGATCGAGCCAGACTCGATCCCAGGACCCTGAGATCATGACTGAGCCGAAGGCAGATGCTTAACCAACTGACCCACCCAGGTGTCCCTCCATGGCAGTTTTCATTCTAAAATTATTTCTTGGGGTTTCTTTTGCAATAAGACTTACATGACTAAAAGTGGTGCTTATCATTGTTTACCATGTCAAAGTCAAAGATAACTGCAAGCACCCATCAAATACCTGTAACTGTTTCTAAAATGGTAGAATTAGAGCTGCCTGGAAATGCCAAGTAATAAGTCATAAATTTAGGTAACAGAAAATTTAAATAAAAAAATCATTCTTCCTTCGTTTCCATTTTCTGAACAATGTTGGTTTGCATATGATTGGGATTGTATTAATGTTATCTTCTCCTGCTGTTTCAGGAATACCTATTTCCTTCTAAAGGCTTTAAGTATCCATTTTTGGAAAAGCAGAAAAATCATTCTTAATTACATCACCATCAGCCTATCAAACAGCCAGGTCAGAAAACTCAATCAGCACTGTGGAAGGAGAAAGAGAAACTGAGACAAATATTAGAAACACCATACTACCTTTTAGATTAGGTATTATAATCAACTTGAAAAACTAAGTGTTAGAGAAAAAGTATATTAAAATTAAAAAGAGAAACAGAAATAAGTCCAAGTCTTTCTCAACATTAAAGAGGTCTGTTTTGAAAGGTATTTTCTGATGGGGTCAGACTAAATCATCTGACAGAAAAAGACTCAGACTAATTTTTATACTGCACAGCTGTGGAACCATGAAAGAATATATTTATTCTCTAGGAAAACCCAGTCTATTTAGAAGCTTCGAAACCTGATTTTTAGTATGAATCACACAATGGAATGGAAGGAACCCTGAAAGATAATTTAATTTAACCACCTGGCTGTAGTGATGAGGAAACTGAGGCACCCTTGAGTTAAAGGTCTTGATCAAAGTATAAAGGGATTATGAGGGCAGGGTCAGGAGCAAAATTCATTTGTAATCTATAGTTCAAACTTGTTTTTTTTTTTAAGCCTATCCATTTAATCGATGTCTCCATTAAAATACTCAGCTCTTCTTTGCCTTAAAAATGCTTTTGGGAATTCTCAGTTGGGATTTCTATACAACTTCTCTCTGGGTTCTGAGTGTAACCTAGGTCTAACGCTAACTGCTGACTCTGTGTATGAGATCACTGGCATTTTTCAGTGCAGGTGCCTTTGAAGGTGCTCAGATTTCAGGCCACCGCCAAATGGCCTGGACAAGCACAGGCACTGAAAACCACCCTGTTGATTTTGGAGATCTGTCCAAATTTGTGTCCTTTCATTCCTAAAAAAAAAAAAAAAAAAAAAATCACTAGATCATCTGAAGTCTAAAGAATTTAGTTAAATATGGTGAAGAATAAACATCTTTCCTAGGCTGATCACTTTTCTATCTTCTGTTCTCATTCCTTTTTCTCCATTCTTAAATAATATTCAGAACTACCAGTTTGCTGCTTTGAAAATCAAAGGAGTCACACAAGTAGCTTTCTAAATCAGTCAAGAAACATTTTTTGAATGCCTACCATATTCTAGGCAGTATGCTAAATATATTTAAAAGTATCATGAATACAGGAGAATCTGGATAGCCCAGGTCTTTTCCCAGGCTATTTTGACTCAGAATCCATTGGTGGTGATTCTTGTCAGATGTATACAATCATCATCTTCTTTCATCCTCCCTAATTTGTCATACTTGAAGACAGTGATCCAGTGCAGTTAGAGTTTTTGCAAGTTTTTGGAAATAAGCCTGGTTTATATTGACAATAGGAGACTGTCTAGTCTTTATCCAGAGTCTTTCTTGGGATATAATCCAGAGCCCTGACACATTTCAGGCCATTTCTGCCACCATCAACATCACTGGAACAACCCCTGCTGGCCTTTGACAATATCTCCTCAGCTCCAAGCTGAGATCAAAGTAAAATAAGTTGGGTCACAGAAGAGAGAAACCGATGTGGGGTGGGGGATAAGAAGGGAAAACAGTCACATTTATGAATGATCAGCGCAGGGAGTAAGGGAATAATTTTCTTGTCAAATTTGTTTATAGAAAACAATAAAGAATTTTTTCATTTTTATTGAAAGAATCATTTAAGCAACTGTTAAAATTTTTGACCTATATGTATTCAAAAATTATCATTTTAGCACAAGCAATAATACCTGTTATGCCCCTGTTTTAAACAAGATGGGGTATGAGAATTGCTGGTATTGAATAAGGAGAGGATTTCTATCTACAGTGAATTAAATCAGGGAAAGTAAGAACTCAGAGATAACTACACCATTTGTGTATTCATTCAGCAAATATTAGGACCCATTGGTGAAACTATTTGAAAAACAAATGAAGCATGAGCTATATCTTATTTAAATTTTTGCATCTAAATATTACTAATAAGAACTATTAAACTGCTTAATGCATATTCTGTTTAATAAATTTCAAATACAAGGAATAAATATGTTAGAAAACCATTTTGTTTCCATATGGAACTGAGGCTTAATTAATAGAACATCAAAAAGTTCTGATGAATACTCTACTAAGTGCTCTGATCTCAAGTGGGTAATTAACTTTAAAACATTAAATACAGTATACAACATAGGATTCTGCAAAGGTAAAAAATATCCCAGAAACATCATGGATTTAGAATTTGAATCAAGAATGATTCTTCAAAAATTAGGCATGGACATACACTATCTTGGTTCTATGCAAAATTAAACAATGTTTATTATCAGATATATATGAATTTATGAATATATATTCATAAATATAAATATATATATTTAACCTTCTCCAAAGCTTGTAGAATGAGAACTGGCTTTATAATGGATTTACTGGAGGAACAGATAACACATATTTCAAGACCTTGAACCTTTCAGAATTGGGTGTCAGTTTGTTCACTCTAATTCTTTTTGGGCTGGGAGTATGTCAGAATGGAAATATTCTGTGTGAGGCTCTGGGGAGTCAGAAATGGAGTGGGCAAAGAAAAATCTTGTTAAAGGATGTACTACTTAAAATTAAAATATTCTTTTGAAAGGCTAAGCCTAAGCATTTACTTTTAACAATGATCTCTCCTAATCAGATGACAAGATACTTTCCTTCCAGATAAACCAGAGACTTAAAGAAATGAAGCAGATTGAGGAGCAAGTAGGTTGATGAGGGAGTGCAGGCAGTCCAGTACATAGTGGAGTGGGAGGGGATGAATGCTTGCTCTGCCACCTGCTAGTTTTGTGACCACAGAGAAGTTACTATCCCAGTCCAAGACTCTGTTTCCTATCTGTTATATGATTATAAATGTACTAATGTTGGCATAGTTGTGAGAACCAAAGGAGAAAACAAGTAAAAAAAACTAGCATGGGGCTGGAAGAAAGGACAGGCCCCATATAAGGGGTAAGTCTAAGGTTTTAGGAGTCCCAAGTCAGAGGAGAAGCCACAGGGAACAGAATTACTCTGCTTTAGCAAACTAGGAGGAATTCAGCTTTCTTATGAAATGAAGAGGCAGAGCAATGTCAAACAAGGAAAAAAAAAAAAGCAAAAGAGAGAGATAAAGCTGCCCAATGCAAAAATAAACATATCGGCAAATAAAGGAAGTAGATAACTGCAGACAGAAAAGTGTTCTGAGAAAAATATAGTGTCCTAGAAAGAAATGAAAGTGGACACTTTATCCTGGATGTCTAGGAAAGTTTTTTAAGACTCTAACTGCAAGACAATTCATAATTCAAATACACAGGGGAATAGCATTGCAAACAAAGGGAGCAGAGTGTGTATAAAATGAACTCAAAAGTTGAAGCAGAAATAAGTCAGTAATCCTAGAACTCAGAGAATTAAAACAATAATAGATGAGGTCTGAGAGGGAGGCTAGAGTCAAATCATGTAGAGTTTTTAGGGTCTCCTTAGACAAGGTAAAACTTTCAATTTTGTTTTTTAAGACTAAGAGCAAATCACTAGAATCTTTAGTAAAATTTGATATATCATATTTTAAGATAAACATTCTGGCAGCTCTGTGGCATTTTGTCTTAAAAGCAAGAATAGAACAAGACCATTTAAATGGCTTCAGGAGCTATGCAACAGTTCATGATTGTTTGATCTAGTATGGAGATGTAGAAATGATTAGAGATGGGCAATCAGATTCAGAATAGATGGTAAAGGTGGATCTGATGCTATATGAAGATGAGGAAAAATGAGGAATCAACCATAACTCATAAGTTTTTGGCTTGAGAAACAGGATGAGTAAGGGTGACATTTCCTGACAGAGGGAATATTTGGAAATAAGCAATGTGAGGAAGAATGGATTGATGTAGGCAAAATGGTAAATAATGAAGGTTTTAGTTATAATTCTAATTTAATAGACATTAAATTTGAGATGATAATTTTTCACCCAAGAGGAGATACTATTGAGGAATTGGATTAATGAGATTGGTATTCAAGGAAGAGATTCAATCTGGAAAAATAAATCTGGGAGTTATTAACATATATTCAATTTGATGTGATGAATTTATCAGATTCCCCAAGAAGAGAGTGTAGGTAGAGAATAAGCCCTAAGAGTGCGCTTGGAGTGCTAACATGTTTGGAGATCTTGAACAGTAGAAGAAGCCAACAGATTAGACTGCTATCCTGGAAACCACATGAAGAAGCCAAGTTTCAAGTCGATCTTCAAGGAGGAAGTGTTTACCTATCAAATGATCTAAAAAATGATCTGTAATCAAATGGTTACAATGAAGACAGAAAATTGAGTATTGGATTTACAATGATTGAGTTGTTGATGACCTTAACTTGAATAAGTTCAGTGGTGCAGTGATCATGATGGCCTGAGTGTGGTGGATTAAGGGGAAAATGGGTGATAAAGTGTGTAGACATGAATTTTAACAGCTTTGTTTGTTTAAACAAAAATATAAGCAGTTCTTCCAAACATAAATTGAATTGCCTCTGTCTCCAGGAAAACAAATAAACAAACAAACAAAAAACACCTTCTTATAAGACACCTGCCATATCTTTATGATTAATTTTCAGAATTGATTCCATGGCTTCCTTAATAGTGCACATTGTCTTAATGGTGCTGAAGCTTAATGGTGACAGAGCAGAAAATGTTCTTGTTCTCAAATTTTTTGAATTTTAATTGAATCAGAGTAAAAAATAATAATGTGTCTCTTTTTGCAAGGTGAATAAAGCTTGAAATAGCAATAAAATTATTCAAATCATTCCAGAGCACTATCTCAAGAAAATTTTTTCCCAAAATGTATATAAACATTCAATATGAATTTTTGACCAAAGGTTCTCAAGCTCATCCATGGCCCAGTCAGATGCTTTTGGTCAATTATGCAAAGTAAAAGGACTCAAAATACTCTACTTTTAATTCTTGTCAATATCAGAACCTATTCCAGACACAGCTGTTAGTTAGTGGTTTTAGTGGTTCCATGTGCACAGTTCCAGATGTGCTACCTGCACCACGGCCAAGACAATGTGATATCTATCTCATCAAATAGCAAAAAAATTCTCTTATATATGGTATTGACTCATGTGATGGAATTGTGAATCTCCCAACAATTTCTCCCGGGTATTACCTGCACATTTAGTTTTAAATGACTAGGATCCACTGCAGTTGGTCTCATCATCTAGCCTCAAAACACAGTGATATAAAAATGTATTTACTGAAAATAGCATGCAGCAGTACACAACATAATTCAGAATCTACAGTGGCAGGCACCTTGAGCCTTCAAAATCCAATGGTATTCTTCTATAGTTTTAGGCAATGGTTGTTAGCACTATGCAAAATTTTCCCAACCAAGGCTATTAATCACAAATAATAGAAGTCTAATATAGAGGTAGTTGTGGAACTTCTTTATTTTTTTTCTTTTCCTTATTTTATTTTATAAGCAGTATTTGTTCAATGTAAAGACATCTTATTTTTTATAAAGTACAGATAAAGAAGAGAATAAAATTATATTTTATTATCATCCTCACTGTTGAAAATATATTTATCTGCCTCTGTCTCAAGAGAGAGATGGAGACAGGGAAAAAAACTATAATATACGTATACAAGGAAGAAATAGGAGAAATTTGGGGCAGTTGGCCTGGAAATGCAGTCCTCTTAGGGAAAGCAATGTACATTTTTTGGTAAAACTCCTTAACTTGCTATTTTTCTGTGAAAGGTGAGAGGCATCTGACTTCAGTCTAGATTGGTAGCATTTAGTAAACATAATTGGTTAAATGGCTATATATAAAAAAGAAACAGTAATTTTGGCATTGTTTCTGTCAACTAGAAAAACTGAATGGACTAGAAAGAGGAAATAGAAGGGTCTAATTGACTTTACAATCAAGAGGTCCCTTGTTAAAACTATTTCAATATAATTGGTTTTCTTTGCAATCCTATGTATTTTCACTATGCATTAAAAAAATCCTATTCTGAGAAAGGGTTCACAAACTTCACCAGACTGTTAAAGATATTTAAAAAGCATTTTTTAGACATCCTGCTTTAAGGAAAGATGATTCTAAGTAACAACATTATAGAATAATACCCACAGGAGAACATAATAGGAAAAAAGTTCCCTATGGAAGAGAATGGCCAGTAAATTTCTAGGTATTATGGAGCTGTCATATTTAAAAATAGTTTGTTTCTTCAACTGTAATTACCCTCCATTACTTGCAGATCTTTGAGTAAAAGCCCATTACATATAAAAGCTTAATGTTAATGCTCTTTAGAGAAAGAAGGGATGGTAGTACTAAAATGGCATCAAATGAGGCGAAGCCTGAGTGATCCAGCAGAGGCATGGGGTGAGGGGGCAGTAAAGAGTGATATGGACACAATCATGTGGTAAATGTCTTTAGCCAAAATGTGCTAGGGGAAGGGCACCCTCGAAGAGGGGTTAGAAGACAAGAAATTAGATCTTGCTGCTATGGAGGAAAATGGTCTCAAGAGAAGGGTAAATCCAGAAGGATAGAAAAACTATGGATAACCAGGAAGGAGATACTTTGTCTATTTATCAACCAATCTTTCTGTTATCTATCTACGTAAAAGAGATCATATACCATCTTATAAGTTGCTTTTCTCCTTTAAACATATATTAGGAGACTTCTCATTTCTAAGAAATATATTTCTATGCCACAATCAATCTTAGTGACAAAATGTATGACTATAATTTTCTTTATCCTGTAACTTATTTTTATGTATTTCAACTATTTCCTTTCTTTTACTTTTTCCAAATGATAAATGCCTTGAATATTTCTTGAATGAATACACTGAATACTACAATAAAAATTCTTTAGATTAATTTTGGCATGTTTGTTCAATTACTTCCTTTTGAAGGTGGAATGCTTAGTCAACCAGTATGTGTACTTCTTAATTGCAGCACTTACAACAGATTAAAACTCATTTATCAATTTGTTCTGAGTTTCAATGTGCAGTTGACAATTGAGTAAATTACTTAATTGGGATATAATATCACATTCAGAACATCTGAGGTAATTCGGTAACCATACCAGCAGGACTTACTCCTAAAAATTTCATCTAGGCTATGTATTTAAAGTAAAATGTCAATTGCTGTTCTTTAAACAGTTATGAATAGGGGCCTAAAGTAGATATCTTTTTGCTTATAGTTTAGATATGAAATATAGGCCCAATGCTTAAATTGAACAGAAGTTAAAAGCTGAATTGACCTGCATTAAAAGGTTAGCAAGTCTTGTTTCAATGTAGATAAGCTGCTCTAGACCTACCGACCAACAGTCATCCTAAGGGTTCCTTTCACTGAACTTTTGAGTTTACTCTTTCTTAGAGCCTATATTTTGCCTGGATATGACAGTAACAAATTCAGAAACAGTACATATCAAGTAAACTTTCTTAGTTCTTGTGTGTCTGGAAACGTTTTTATCTAGTCTTTGTGCTTGATCATAGTTTAGCTGGGTGTATAATTGAATGTTAAAAATAGCTTTCTCTTTGAACTTTAAGACATTGTTTTATTGTATTCTACCATAAATCGCTTCTCGGCCTTTTGGCTAAGATCAACTGTATTGTATTCTACCATAAAGGCATTACTAATGAAAAGCCCAATGGCCTTCTGATACTTTTCTTTGTAGATGATCTATTTTTTTTCCAACTAGAAAGTTCAAGAATCTTCTCCTTATATTTTATGGAATTTTATGAGGCTACATATAGGTGGGGGATCTTTCTTCATTTATCCTATTGATAGTAGAATGAATCTAATGACTATACCTTTCTTAAGTTTTGCTAACTATTCACGTATTTCTTTTTTATTTTGATATGCTATTCCTTTCCATTATCTCTTTTTTTCCTCAATTTCCTATTTGTTGAATATTATACCTCCTGTATTGATCCTTTGTGTCTCTTAAATTGTTAACCATTTTTCTCTCTCTTTAGCTATTTGTCTGAACTGCCTTCTCAGTTTTATTTTCAGACCTTTGAAAGTTTTATGTCAAACATCATGTTTCTTTAATTCAAAAAACTCCTGACCTCATGGAATTTTACAGAGTTTCAGTTATTGTTGTATGAATGAAATATCATCTCACATATTTCTATGAATATTAGACATTAAAATTTTTTCTTAATTACCTCTGCAATAAACATTCACTGAATGTCACTCAGAGCTCTGTGTATAACTCCAGTAGAGTAGGTCAGCAAGCTGCCCTTCTTCCTGAGACATTTGAATGAGGACAGTTTCCAATTTGGAGCACTAGAATCCACAGTGGAAACCCACCCATCCTAAGGAGCAGCTTTCCATTTGGATCATCTCAAAATAACATAGTTGTTAAATCAGAGTCAACACCATGTTCCAGTGATCCTGATTCCAAGCCTGGTATTCTTTCCTGGATACTTCTGGCTGAGTGAACCAGCAGATATGATTATGGCCAATTAGTTTAATATCATAAAATTTAAAATGTTTCACATAAGGTACTGGTCCTTTATAGTTACCATAATCTTTAGTGTGTAATATAAATCATATAAAATTGTATCATTTTTGAAGGTATGAGTCATTTACAATAATACATTTCTTCACATTTATAGAAGTTTTCATGTGTGTAAATAGTTTATATAAGACATTTTAGTTGAGTAAGCTCTACTGTGCCAAGAATGCTGGGTTTTCCTTGAAATGTCAAGGCTTTGAAGTCTAAGGAAAATATTCTAAAGCTCCATGGCAGCTGTTTTCAGAGAGAGTTATACTTACTAGTTTATGGTTGCTGTAGTGTCTCAGTTAATACCATAGCAATGAGGCTTAAGTCCTGTCAAGAATACAAAGTCACTGTATTTATATGGACTCAGAGGGTATTTCTGCTCTACGGTTAAGGCCCAGTCAGAATTTTCAACTCGAGAAACTCAGACCTCCTGCCCTTTCAAAACACCTCTCTAAAAGGGAAGGAACATATAGCATCTGACCTATCCACAGGAGCATTTAACTTAAAGGTGTCAGATAAGAGAGGAACCAGGGGGATGCCTGTCATCTGGAATCCTTGGAAAGTTCTACAGTTTCCAGCCCTTCCTGAATAGCAAAAGGATTTTAGGAGGAAATCTGAAAGAACTGATTTTTGGTTTAAGTAACATGAAAAAGGACTAAAAACAATACACTTTCTTTGCAACAGTTGATTTTTCAGGACAGGCAACTGCAGAGAACATTAACCCCCTACTTTAGCCATACTGTTCATTCTCCATGAGGACATAGGATTTTCCTCGAAGAGTGATCAAATGTCTGCTCCCTAAGAGACAGAAGTGCCATAATGCCTCTGGGAAATTTACCCACTGGGGATTTGTCAAACATATGTAGAGACCATCAGTTCTTGCTATCAGGTGGCAGGCAGAAAGGCTAACAACAACAGTGATTTAGAATGTCATGGCATTCTGTTGTCTCTTGAGGTAACTAAAGTTTTAGCCTCACTTTATTTAGCTGTTCATTTCTTGGGAAAATTTTATGTTTTAAGAATGGGGAATACATTTTAGTAAAGTAGTACTCTGTATAGTAGACTTATGTTGAATGCTTCTGTAGATTTTATTTTAAGAAATGCAAAATTAAGAGCAAGAACACAGACATTTTTAGAAGAATAGTGCACAAGAGAAAACAGAGAATACAACAAGGAACACATTTTTTAAATGACTCACTAGCTTTAAAAAAGGTCACAAAAACATTCAATAAATGTGTGGCTGTTCAGGCAGGAAATGAAAGGCCTGAAAGAGTTCATCTACAATTGGACAATGCCAGCATACCTATATTGACCACCCTGGAGGTAGGAATGTGCCGTACCTGCCAGTTGTGGATATGCTCTAATACCTGTGCAGGTGCCACCTGTGCTTAGATTAGCATCACCTAAAGGGCAATGATTTGCCTGACGCATTAAATTTATTCCAGCACCCATGGGTAAAATGACAGATGGCATGGGTAGTGAAGTAATTTCAAAACTTAGGGAGAAGTTAGATGACAGCAATTTCAGAAACTTCCAATTAGAGGTAACATGCGCATTCTTCTGTGTTTTCTGTAATGCCACGGGTTGTGTTGTTGCCCAGTAAAGTTCAATAATATTTTGCCAAGAATGACTCCTTCCTTCAATTCAAGGGAATTTTAATTTGAATGAAACTTCCAACATAGTACAAAGTCTCTCAAGAATTCAAATTCCATTTGCTTGATGAAATAAAAGCATATCACTCTACTTTGAGAGAAAAGTGATACCACTCTACTGAGTGGCAAAGTCCTACAATTATTAAAAGATTAATAATAATAACTAATGACATCTAGAAAGGTAATTATCATTGAATTTACCAAAAGATATTTATCATAGAAGCACTTAATTCTGCACTTATATATGTACTTAATTCCCTGCTTTTATGTGATCAAAAGTGTATTTAGTATCAGGTCAGTTGGAACGTAATTTAAATTGGGTACATAGATCACTCTTAGAGTGTGGTATATGTTTATTAACATAAAGAGTCCCTAATCCCATTTCTGTGCTATTCACAAGTGGGAATCTGGTCAAAATTCTAACAGTAGAAATTACTGCTGTGTGTTTGTTTGTTTGTTTGTTTGTTTGTTTGTTTATTTAAGGTAGAGTGTATACCTTACATAGAAAAACAAGAAGCAAACTCAAATTTAAGGAATGATTTTTAAAAAAATTCAAAGAACAACCTCTGGTATTTTCCTAACTCAAAATTGTCAATTAGCAAGTACTTTTTGGCTTACAAATTTAAGTGAAAAAGTGCTAATCAGCAAGACATAGTCTCTGAATCATACCCTGTCTTTGACCACCCTCTGAGGACCACAGGACAGAGGACCACAGGACCTCTGTGACTCATTAGATCCTTGCTACACTTTTCCATGAACCTAAACTTTTCAACAGAAACACAGGAGCTGACTTAGACTGCTCACTACATACTACATACTTTTCTCATCCTCCATCCCATTCCACCCTTTATTTTTGGTTTCATTCTGTACTGAGTGATTTTTTTTTTCTTTTTGTTAACACTCTTTAAATCCTGTTTGGATAATCAAATGCAAATGGTAGACTGCTAAAAAGCCCATTTTCTAAAGTGAATACAAATTATGGGCAGAGAAATAACCAATATTAATTTACCTTTTAAATGGGAACTTTGCAAGATGTTTTGGTATTTTAAAGAGCAGAGTTTATCTTATCCAGTGCCTGAATGCCTAAAGGAAAACATGGAAACTTTCCAATTTTTACCTTCCTCAGACAGGAATACGCACGCCATTACCCTCTATAGTGGTTTGCTGGAGCTGCCATAGCAAAATACCAAAATACCAATAGATGGCTTAAATAATAGAAATTTATTTTCATAATTCTAGAAGCTAGAAGTCTAAGATCAAGGTGTCAGCAGGTTTGATTTCTTCTGAGACCTCTCTACTTGTCTTGTAGATAGCCACGTTCTCTCTGTGTCCTTGCATGATTGTCCCTGTCGGTGTTGGGTATGATCTGTGTCCAAATCTCCTTTTCTTATAAGGACACCAGTCATATTGGATTAGGACCCAATCTAACAAATCCATTTGAATTTAACTACCTTTTAAAAGGTCCTGTCTCTGAAGACAGTCACATTCTGAAGTATGGGGGGTTAAGGCTTCAACATCTGAATTCTGTGAGGTGGGGATACAATTCAACCAGTAATGCTCTACAATAACATTCTCCTATTTATTATCTTTGATGATAATTTCCTTATTGCTATTCATGGTAAATATTGTTGCTGCTATACTGTTTAAAATAAAGCACAAATTTTTATGATAAAATAACTTTTGGTTTGGTAATGGAACACTTTGTTTAACAACTATTAGAAATGTTGCCTTTCTGTATCTACATTATTAATTCTAGTCCTCAATGAACATCCTTTTTAATAATATAATAAAAGCAAAGTCTACACTTCAAGTCTTAAGATGTTACCTCTTGTATTAAGCATCTAATATTTTCAAACAACCTACCTTTTTAATTCTGTGTCTACCTTCCAAGATTTTTGTTTATTTGGGACTTCTTAACATACAATATTTGTTTTCAATAAAAATAAAATACAGTATCATAAGAAAGCATAAAAGGGAGATAAAGTAAATAGTAGTTTTCAATCAAAGTGGGAAAAAGAGGAAGAGAGATGAAAAATGTAGCCAGAAACAAAGGAAACGCAGTTGGTGGTGATGTGCGATTCACCTGGAGCTTGTTGGAATATGACAGAATGGCATGCTTCAGGACCACATGCCCACAGCCCTATGTGACATAGTTGGCACCACTAACTTAGAAGCAGAGTTACGATTTTTGACCCTTCAGCATAATGGCAGTGAGGTTAATTTTTAAAAATCAATGACAGGTTGCTCTTCCGCCGCCATTTTAAATCCAGCTCCATACAACGCTCCGCCGCCGCTGCTGCCGCGACCCGGACTGCTCGCCAGCACCCCACGGCCGACAGCTCCGCCACCATGGAGGACATGAACGAGTACAGCAACATAGAGGAATTCGCAGAGGGATCCAAGATCAACGCGAGCAAGAATCAGCAGGATGACGGTAAAATGTTTATTGGAGGCTTGAGCTGGGATACGAGCAAGAAAGATCTGACTGAATATTTGTCTCGATTTGGGGAAGTTGTAGACTGTACAATAAAAACAGATCCAGTGACTGGAAGATCAAGAGGATTTGGATTTGTGCTTTTCAAAGATGCTGCTAGTGTTGATAAGGTTTTGGAACTGAAAGAACACAAATTGGATGGCAAACTGATAGACCCCCAAAAGGGCCAAAGCTTTAAAAGGGAAAGAACCCCCCAAAAAGGTTTTTGTGGGTGGATTGAGCCCAGATACTTCTGAAGAACAAATTAAAGAATATTTTGGAGCCTTTGGAGAGATTGAAAATATTGAACTTCCCATGGATACAAAAACAAATGAAAGAAGAGGATTTTGTTTTATTACATATACAGACAAAGAGCCAGTAAAGAAATTGTTAGAAAGCAGATATCATCAAATTGGTTCTGGGAAGTGTGAAATCAAAGTTGCACAACCCAAAGAGGTATACAGGCAGCAACAGCAACAACAAAAAGGAGGAAGAGGTGCTGCAGCTGGTGGACGAGGTGGTACTAGGGGTCGTGGACAAGGTCAGGGCCAAAACTGGAACCAAGGATTTAATAACTATTATGATCAAGGATATGGAAATTACAATAGTGCCTATGGCGGTGATCAAAACTATAGTGGCTATGGCGGCTATGATTATACTGGGTATAACTATGGGAACTATGGATATGGACAGCGATATGCAGACTACAGTGGGCAACAGAGCGCTTACGGCAAGGCGTCTCGAGGGGGTGGCAATCACCAAAACAATTACCAGCCATACTAAAGGAGGATGTTGGAGAAAACAGGAGGAGATTGCTAAAGTTAACCCATCTTGCAGGACGACATTGAAGATTGGTCTCCTGTTGATCTAAGATGATTATTTTGTAAAAGACTTTCTAGTGTACAAGACACAACTGTCCAACTGTATATAGCCACCAGTTAGTTTTCTTTGTTTTTACTTTGTCTTTTGCTATCTGTGTTATGACTCGATGTGGATTTGTGTTTATACAAATTTTATTTGTATGATTCCATGTTAAACCTCAAATAAATGCTTCCTTATGTGATTGTTAAAAAAAAAATCAATGACAGGTTAAATATTCATTTCCTCTAAGGTAATTTTCTGTTGTGTAGCCATTTTAAAAACTATTATCCCATATTGTCTTGCTCACACCCATAGGGCAGATATTCATAAATTAAGACCATGTCTTATCTGAGCAATAAGTGTGTTTTTCTCTTTTCTGTGGAAAACAGTACATTGTCTTTGATAGTGCATGTTTTCCAGGGCATAGTCAAAAATATGAGTCCCTATTTCACTAAAATCATCATTCATCAAATGTAGTATGGAGAGGGTGGGAGGTATTCTAGGGACTGTTTGTTAGTCTTGTGTTGAACTTTTTTTTTTAGTTGTATTCTAATGTTGTCAGTGTCTAAAAGTGTGTGTGTTTTTTACCAATATGGTTGCTATTTGTTTTTAAATATGGATTATTTTGCTAGCTAATAATTTTAGGGTTAAAAAAACAAACACAAAGGCATATACATGTACTATATCTTAACATATAAGTCTATCCATCACCCTATTACTAGAATCAAAGAATAAGTTAAAATTAAGGATTCTGTGAAGCTGTAAATTTAAGCTTAGAGAACAGAAAGATATTACCCAAAACTAACAATTTGACCAAAAAATTCAAAAACAGAATAAACTTCATTCATAAGTGCATGGATGGGTATTTTGTCTCAGCAATAGTACTTGCAATGAAACACATAAAATCATAGCACTACATCTCTTTCTATTCATATAATTTTACAAATTTACTCTTAAAATTGGTCCTATTTTTTTATGTAAGCTTAGGTAGCCTCGGTGAGATTGGTGAATAGTCACAAAGTGCAGGAATATATATTTGGCGTATATATGCCAAAACACATTGGCATTTATTCTGGGAATGTGTATATGGCATGTGCAAGTTTGTGAGACATGTAATTTAGCCCACAAAATAATATATGGTACTTTGAAATTAATTGTGCAAGTGTTGTGATTACCAATAGCTCCAGTAGAGCTTTCATTTAGAATTTTATCTACATATTATGCCACCAAAGGAAATTGTTGCCTTGAATTTTCAGACAAATATCAATTGATTGCTAAATTTGCTAAAGAGTTGCCTAACTCCGGTGTGCTACCAATAGATTCCTCATGGTACCTTTACTGCCCTGGCATTTATTTTGAGATTGTAAACTAAAGTGGTTTTCTCATTCCCTTCTTTTCCACTGTAATTAAACCTGCAGTGATTTAAATTTAAATCCTGTGGTCCTAAGCAAAATTGAGCAAAGTACAATAAAACAAAATTCACAATTTCTTATTGAGCCTTCTCTTTGCCCAAAACACTATGAGTAGCTCAAAGCTATGTAAGACAAGACCTCTGTCCCCAAGGAGATTCCTCTTGGGCCTATTATTCTTAGAAATGCTCTTCCTAGAGATTGTGCAAGGGCCCTTCCTCTCAGGCGATCCCAAGCTTATAGGAGGCAACTGGTAGCGTGACAACATTTAATGAAGGGAGTACTATCCTCTACTCTCCTATCTTGGCCTCTAAAACAGGGAAGCGCATCTATTAGAAATGGAAAGTGAGTATCCATGTTTTTTCTTTTTTTTAAAAATATTTTATTTATTTATTTGAGAGAGAAAGAATGAGACAGTGAGAGAGCATGAGGGGGGGAGGGTCGGAGGGAGAAGCAGATTCCCTGCTGAGCAGGGCACCCAATGCAGGACTGGATCCCGGGACTCCCTGATCATGACCTGAGCCGAAGGCAGACACTTAACCAGCTGAGCCACCCAGGCGCTCCATCCATGTTTTTTCTTAAATCTCACTCTTCCTTATCCCCCAACCCCCACCAGAGAAGAGAAGTAGCTGACCTAATTCAGGGGATTGGGAGCCTGTTCTACTTAACCCTATCTTCCTGTCAGCAGGGTGTTTGGTTCTTTTCTCCAGGCATGCCTTCCAGAGACAGATCTGGAGGACATCTCACTCTGTTCAGCTGCCTGGGTCCCTTGCATATGAGGCAGGAATTCTGGATCAGAGTTATCTGCTCTGCAGACACAAATTCTCCCTCTCAGGTGGATTATCTCAAGTTTTGGATGGGGTGGGTGATAGAGTGGGGACCAGAGCATCAAATGTCAGATGGTTTCCCCACATCTAAAATAGATTCTCCAGGCTAGTCTTACCAGAATTAATGGCAATACATTTATTTGGTTACCACATTTAATTTTAAATTTTTGGTTGGAATTTTAGAGGGTAAAGATATGTAATATTTATTGTTTTTCAACACTCATGCAACTAAACATCCATTAACAAAAAGTTTATATATCCTGCAACTCCTAACAAAGTTATATGAACATAGTAAGTTCCTATTAATAGATTAATTGATTAAATTGACTTTGCAATCAGAAATCTGTGTTTATTTATTTTTTATTGAATGGTAACAAAGTAATAGACATCACTTCAGTGACCTTTGAATTTACTTTTAGACATCTGTGTAAGTGCTCCAACTTTGGCCTTATCTTGAAAATTACCTAAGTATGGGACCCATATAGTATAATTACTACCACAGTACTACATTAACTTTACTGCTTAGAAGACAGCAAGACAGCACAATTTTTAGTTGTTAATCTGTTATTAAGAAAATAGTCCAGAAAAACAATGTAGATTATTTGTAGGTCAACAAATTAGAGGATGTTCAAAACAAAAAAGAGGGAAATGTCCAGAAGGATGAAGCAATAGAAATGTCTCCAAGCTAAAATTGGGAACCAGTAATTTGTTACATTCATCTGATACCTTAACAAGAACTTATTTTCAATGGTACTTGTTTTCAATGGCACTTAAAGGTCATTATCAACTCATATAGTCGTGTAATAAAGTTTGTTTGGAGTGTGTTGTGACCTCTTTCCCTATATGTGTTCCTCCTACCATTATGCTTCTTCCCCTGCATTCAGCTACCCCACATCCCCTTTAGCACCTGGAAGTTCCACTTTGATGGGTATGAGTCACATATGACTTCCACTCTCAAGAGTTCCCTGGAAAACTGATTCATAATTACCCATCTGTCCTCCATGGGACTTTGCTGGATTTCATACTTCAGGGTGCTTTCCTTTCCTTCCTTCCAAATTCCCCAATCCTTTACTGATTTTTCCTCAGAACACTTTTTAGTTTTACTTTCACATTATTCTTCATCCCAGTGTCTAACTTTGGGAACTTCAACTTAAGATACTGGGCTATGTAAATAGAATGCATATAATATAGGAATAGCTTCTAAATAAATCAATGTCTCATTTTTGCCTACGTTTGAGATCTTAGAACTTTCAAGATTAGAATATTAAGGGTGGGTATTGATCATTTGATTGGTTATTTTTCCTTTAAGATTTCCATCGAATCAGAAATGTCTTTTATGTCCTTCTAAGTTTTCACTCTTTTTTTGTAAAAGGGAGGAGGGGAGGATTGGGTTAGGAATGTCTGCCTTCTAATTAAATTGGAGCAGCTAATGTGTCAGGAAATGATCTATATTCTCCTAACTGTGTCATTAGTTGTGGCTAGGCAACTTAGATAGGAGAAAATAGAGATTAATGGATAAAATAAATGAAAATCAATGCAAACATGAATGAACATTATAGAATTTTCAGGTACAGTGTATCTTGAAAATGTTTTGAGAGGCTACTTAAGAAATGCTTATCACTGGACTTTTGCATCTGGTAATGGCGGCCTAGGTAAATCAGACCAAATCTGTTACTGAGAACAACTAGAAAAACTGGATAAAATATTTTTAAAAATCTGCTTGAGATAACCAAGCTGCTGACAAGGCAATGAAGACTCATAGGTCAAGATCTATAATGAGAAGAAATCCCAGAGGGTCAAGACCAGCACTGGGGAATACTTTTTACTCTAGGGACTCTGCCCACTCTGGATTAGATCAGAACTTTAACAATCTTCTGGTGTTAGGGCAACAGAAATAAGATTCCAAAATCACCAAGAAGTGAAGACCCTAATAACTTCCCCAAGATTGGGGTTGACATCCTAAAGGAATAAACTCTGGAATTAAGGATAAACAAAAGTAAACAGGCACCAAAAGGAATGAGATCTAGGTAATAAACTCAATCCCTGAAACTGAATTAAAGACTGCTAATGCCTCTACCTGTCTGCACAAAACATTTCTCTTTCTGGAAATAGACATTATGATAGGTGTCAAATAAAATCTACAATTTTTATATACAACTTCTGGTAATTGTTCAGAACTTACCCGACACAAAAGGAAATAAGACAATATGATTGAAAACTTATGGAGAAAAACATAATAGAAACAGACCAATTGAGTATGTACGTAATGAGGTTGTCAGATACCAATATTAAAATAAACATTCATGGTATGGTCAAAAAAGTAAAAAGACAGAACAAGAAATTCTAAAAGGAAACTGGAAATATATGTAAAAAAACTAACAGGATTTGAGAATTTAAAAAAAATAACAATAATTAGGAATTAAATGGATGGGTTTCCTAGCTGATTAGAAACATGCAGGAAAGAATTAGTGAATGGGAAGACTTAAAAGTGAATACCCAAAATGAAGCCTGGAAGAGACAAGTGAAGAAAGGACAGAAGATAAAAGGAATAGAAAGACTGACATATGTGTATTGAGAATCCCAGAAGGAGAGGACAAAGATAGAACTAGGGAAAAGCTATATTCAATGAGATAATGGCAGAGGATTTCCAAAGTTAATCAAAGAAATTAAGCTCTTGATTCAAGATCTAATGTTTTCATACTAAGATTCATTAAAATCTTAGACAGCGGACAGGTTATATTCAAAAGGTCAATTAGTCTGACAGCTGGCTTCTCAATGGAAAGTTGTAAGTCAAAAGACCATGGGGTTGTATTCAGAAAGTTATAGCAGCAAGAAAGAAAAAAATCACTACTCAAGAACTCTATATCCTGTGAGAATATCCTAAAATGAAGCTATAGCAATGGCATTTCAAAAACAAACAAAATTCTGAAAAAAATCTATCCAAATATATTTTCATTAAAAGATATACTTAAAGGTATTCTTAAAAAAAGAAAAGGAAAAAATTAATGTCAGAAAGAAATATGAAAATACAGGAAAAAATAAAAAGCAAGTAAAAAGGTAAACACATGGGTAGACATAAATAAAAATTGACTACATAAGTATATAACAATATTAATCACAATGTTTTTAAGAGACATAACTTTTAGAATAAACTGACTCAGAAGCAGAATTTAGTATGTAGAATGTTGATTAAAGACTTCCCTTGAGATTAACAGCTGTGGGAAGGAAAGGGAAGATATATGGATTAGAAAGAGGGAGATGTCTCAGCTACAGTCTTGGAAGATCCTTTGGGGAGCTTTGGATTTGAATAGATCTAGTTTTGTTTTGTTTTTTTTTGGTATTTTTGTTTTTGTTTTTTTTTAAAGGGGAACAATATATATTTGCCATGAAATCTTTTGCTGCATTCCCCAGTGAGGGTGGCAGGAGATTGTGAGTCTGCCAGTCCTCTTCACTTTTTCTTGGGCTCCCTACAAGCCACCACGTACTTCTGGGCCACAATGAGGGGAGAGGAGTAACCATCTGCATAGAAGGTGTCTTCAAACAGGACTGAATAGTCATCCTGGGGCCATTGTGGGGGCATGTGGATCAGGGCATGGTAGAAGCAGATGGTCTGGGGATACAGGGCCAGCACGAGTTGCTCCTTCTGAAATAAGGCTTCAGGATCTGTCTCCAGGTTGGCTTTCCACTGGGACAGTGCGATGATGTGCCACCAGCTCAGGGTGTGTCTCTCTTTGCCTTCTTCATCAATGTCATCTACCTCATACTTGTTGGTGGCATGGCTATAACTGACCACCTTGGCCAGGATTCACTGCTCATCCCCATCCACAGCCTTTACCCAGGTGGCCACCTTGTCCCCAGAGGCTGGAATGGCCCCACAGAGGGGTGGGGGCTTGTCACCAGGTTTCCTGATTCACAGGGGCAGGGTCATGGCTGACTGCTGCCAGGATTTTGTACTCTTACATTGATCAGTCATTCGATGTGGATACGCTTAAGAAGGAGTAGAATCTTGGTTAAGGAAGCTGTCTTCAGCAGAGTCAATTCTTGAATTGACATATGAAGGCTATTTGCCAACAGCAGTCCCAAAGGCTGGGACAAAGAAATGGTCATTGAAAAAGAATCTGGACAGCACATTACAGCACCCACCACAGTCCACCCGTTATGCCACTCTGACCCACTTCTTCACGTATGTTCTGGAGCAGTTCTAGCAGATTCTGGTGGATGTCTCTTCCTGAAGCTAAACATAAAAGAAGGATAGCAAGAAAAATTAGTTCTCACCAATACAGCATCTCAGGGCCAGTACTGATTGTCATTATATTACTTCTTCACTATCCATTCTAGAGTCCTGCTCTTCAGCTAGGATGTCTGCTGGACTTAGTGGCTTATCTAGTTACATAAACCAGACCCTTATCACTGACAGTTCTGTTCACCCTTTGGGAACTAGAGTTTCTAAACTAGTAGAGCCCATATCTCTCTATGTACAAGTTCCCAAAGTGGGCCAATCTCATTTCTAATCCTTGATTTCCATTCCCATGTATTTTTTTTTTTTTAACACAGTAGCATAACAAAACTGCATCCTAACAAGAGGAAGGTAGAGCATTTTGGACCCTATCCTTAGTTTTGATGGATGAGAAATATCCAGATTCTCATGAGAAAGATCATGCTATGAGTAAGTAATGAGGGCCTCAAATAAAGATTAAGAGAGTTAAAGTATCAGCGATAATCTCATCTCCCTGTTGTAATTTTCCTGACTCTCTGCCACTGGGTATGAGCTGCCTCTTGTCTGAAGGCAGCCTTGTGATATTAGCCTCTCCTAGGATTGCCTCAGCTGCATAGAGCCCCCTCACACCAGGTCAAACCCCTTTCTGGGGCAGCTCTCATCCAATAACTGATGCAGGACAGTAAAGACCTAGCCAAGTAGGGCCATCTCTAAAAGCTGATTTCAACTCCAAAGCTTCTTATGAAGCAAACTATTCATGTAGTAACCACACTTGTAGCTTTCATTCCAAATGCTTATCTTTACTAGAACACGACCTCAGGCACATGATTTGGAGCTTCTGAAGAACTTCTTTTAACATTTTTTACAAGGCAGGTCTCTTAGCAACAAATTCCCTCAATTTTTATTTGACTAAGAAAGTCTTTATTGCTTTTTTACTTTTGAAAAGTCATTTCGCTGTATGCAAGATTCTGGGCTGGTAGATTTTTCTTTCAACATTTTAAATATTTCTCTCTACTCTTGCTTGCATGATTTCTGAAGACAAGTTCCTTTATAGGTAAGGTTTGCTTTTTTCTCTATCTTCTTTCAAGGTTTTCTCTTTTCTTTGACTTTCTGAAGATATGGCTAGACATAGATTTTTTTGTATTTATTTTGCTTGGTATTCTCTGAAATCTGAATCTGTGGTGTGATAAATAAGTAATACTTAAATGGGGGAATAAGATATCTATTCCTTTTATAACTGAAAAGAAATGAGCCCCGTATTTTACTACATATTATGTCTCTGCTTCTACATGTAGACTCCCAAAATTCACACTAAAAAGTCAGTAAAAGACATTTAAAAAAAAAAAGTGTAAGATTATTTATTTATTTATTTATTTGAGAGAGAGAGAGAGAGGCAGAGGGAGAGGAAGGAGCAGGCTCCCGCTGAGCAGGGATCCTGAAGACTCCAAGACTCAGGCTCAATCCCAGTACCCTGGGATCATGACCTGAGCTGAAGGCAGGTGCTTAACCAAACTTGCCACCCAGGCGCCCCAGTAAGAGATATTTTAAAGAGAACTCCGTTGATCTTTCATGATTGTTATTTTATGTGCTCCCCCTTTATGCTAAGTGTTGAAATTTCTTGTTTTCTCCCTCCTTTCCTTTTCCCTCCCCTCCCTTTCTCTCTCTGCCTCTGAAAAATAAAGATGTGAATAAGATTGGGCAATGAGTCTCTCCCTTTCTATATTAGTTGCCATAATTCCTTAGTAAAGTAATCTTTACTAAAATTTATGCTACTGAGAATACAATGTGAAAAATTCTCGATAGCAGCAAGATAAAATGATTTTACTCTACTGAGGTCACCAACTATAGCATTTCTAAATAGTTCACATTCTAAGAAAACTTGACAGTACACTTTATGAATATAATTTAATGAACACTACAAGAAAATAAAGCTATTCTTAACTTAATTCTTTTTCAACTCTCACTTATTAGGCCATCAAATAATTTCTCTTTATACTCCAGGACACAGCATGCAAAGGACCCAATAATTTCAATCAAACCTAAAGAGCCATGAGATGATCACTTCCCACTGAGGGCTTTAAGTGTTCACAGGCGCCTGCTGTGTTTAATGTAGATCCAGTACCCTGTTGGGAGGATGCCTTTTTTGTTTACGTTTTAGCTTTTACAATGATCTGTGGGGTCTCTAGTCCCATGAACAAAATGAAATACTCATCTACAAGTGCAGGTCTTATAAAATTCATGCAAATATTCAGTTAGAAAAAAAGAATATATATATATATATATATATACACATACGTATATATTATTTATTCAGTTAGAAAAATATATATATATATATTATTTTTTTCTCTGTCATTTTGGAACTAATGACAAGGGATTTTTCCAAGCCTTTATAAAATCTTTTCTAACTAATAGTCTGCTAACCTAACTTAACTTTGAATAGCTCCACTAATGGAGGAAAATTCTCCAAGCTGCACATTCTATATGGACAGATTTTATAATGTTGAATATAGATTGTTTCATTCTAGCTTTCATTCATTACCCTTCTTTTGTTTATCTTTCTCCCAGTATTTTATATGGCAGCTTTTTGGAAAATGAAATTTGTCACATCCAACAACCATTAGCACAAGACATCTCTTTTTCAAGGCAAGCATCCCTAGTAATCTCAATGGTATCTCATACTACATGGCTTGCTTTATCCCATCCTGTTTCCTCTGGAGGTGTGGCACTCAGCATGAGACTCAGAAATCTGTGAGATCAGTGTATAAATTTTAGATTACATACCCTATGCCCTTATATTTGAAATCTACTCAAAACTGATCACTCTCTTAGCTAAATAATATCTAGTGGCAGAGAAGGAAATTTACAACAGGGAGATAAGACTATCTCTGGAGACTTACCTCTCTTAACATTCTTTATTTGAGGCCCTCGTTACTTACTCATAGTATGATCTTTCTCATGAGAATCTGGGTATTTCTCATCCATCAAAACCTCCTTTTCTGTGCCCTGTTCCAGCAGGAAACTGATCTTCTCTGCAGAAAGTGTATTGGTGTTGAGTTACTTAGAAAAGTTTAATTTCAGACTTAGCTGGCAACGCTTTTCTATCGGCATCAACCACAGAGTTGTGCACAAATCCAGCATGTTTATAAATTGCTTATAATAAATGTCTTAACCCACCTAAAATGCAAATGTACCCAGAAAGCCCTTAAAGGATGGCTAAAAAGGCCATATTCCATATTTAGAAATACACAGGTCTGAGCTGCCTCTGTTTAGGAACAGGAAAGGACAAATCTTTTCTAAACCAGTGCTACTCAAAGTGTGGCCCCTGAATAGATGTATCAGCAGTATCTGGGGACCAGTAGAAATGAAGACTCGAGGTGTCACCAGACCTACTGAATCAGAATATCTAAGGATAGGTCCAGAATGCTTTTCCTTCCTTGGGGTTCTGGCTTCCTGTTGATACGGCATCAAATGTGACAACCCCCCAAAAGTATACAATCTCCAGTATTGAGTGTCTATAGTATTCAAGATTTTCAATTACCTGATTTGTTAGCCTTACCTCCAGCTTTCTCCTAAAGAATCTTTCCTAGATTACTGCTCTTGGACACACTTTTGTTTACCATTACTTGACTTGGAACACCAGCGATATCTATCTTCATCTGTTAGAATTATATTCATTTTTCAAAATAAAACTCAAAACCTCTACCTTCTACCTCCTTCTTGTCACTTTCTTGACATGCTTAGAAGCCACATGTAGAGGGAATAAAAACTCCTCTTTTCCTATACCCTCATATCACATCATTCACAACCCTCTTGCACTCATTGCCACATTTTTCCACGTATAATAATTTATTCTAGAAAATGGAAACTGAAACAAAAATTTATATGCTAATAATTAATTAGAGAGTGATCACAAAGAAGCAGAAGTAAAAGGAGAAGAGAGCAAGTCATGGAGGGAGGAAAGAAATTAAGTTCAAGAAGGTGACTTCTTGACATGGATACTGCTTGGTATCAAGTACAACTAACTGGTTATTCTTGAGAACCATCTTGACGGAGTCCATATGAACACCTGCATTTCAGGACAACCTGTCCAGAGTGAAGAAGGAAGAAATAACTCTCTGTCTGCTCCTGTTTTCATTGGTAAAACTTGGTTCTCTGGTAGGTTAACTTCCTTTCTCTTCCCAGTTGTAGTAGAGCTATCCTCCCTGCAACTTAAACCTCAGCACGGACAGCAAAGCTCTGGGGTGCAAGGTGAGAGAAGAGCAGTGAGGAAGGGAGCAAAGCAGCTGTCAAGTTCTGTTCACATGTGGTTGGTCTGAGCCTATTCAGAGCTGGCCAACCCAATGGCAGCTGGGAATCAGAGGCAAACACAGGCCCTAGAAACAGATGATACTCAGGGAATCTAAAATGATTCTTAATGACGTCTAATACAAGTTATGTGTATATGTGATTTATCTGCCTGTAGAAACTGCATGTTCCTTGAGGACTGGACTTTGCATTTTATATTTTCACTTCTCAAATACCATAGTTTCTTCTTGAATGTGCTACAGAAGTGCAAGATTATCAGAGCTTGAAACTGTTTGTCTAATGAATTGCATTGTAATTAATAAGTTCTCCTCTTTCTATCAGAAATTTACAGTCTGGAAGTTTACTGTATGAGGCAGAATTCTTTGGCCATATATTTTAACTGTGCATTTCAAGGACTTAGAATAGTATATGGCACATAATTGGTATTCAATAAATATTTGTTGGATGAATTAATTTCACCAAATCCTAAAAGAGGTATGCAAGAAGAGAAACACGTGGTCTTGAACATACTCATACTCCAAAGGAGCCACTAAAATTGATCATCAGAAAAGGTGCAATTTGCATCTGTGACTTTTGTCAGTTTCCTCTATTGTAAAGGAATAATAAAATGAAGGTGGACTTCACTTGAATGCAAAATTGGAAGTTCCCAATTTAATTGTGTAGGACACTTAACCATACTGAATGCTGGTCTCCACATATCCTTAAACTGTCAAATAGATTAAAGACTAGACTCTATTTTATGGGTTGTTATTGAAGTTAACATGTGGGCTCCAAAACAGCATTAGCCATAGACCTATAGCTGGTAGATTAAGAATAAAGAGAGTAAATGGCAGCGGGGAGATTTTTTAAGGGCATAAAACATGTCTGCCCATTGCCATTACCCAGTCACATGACCACACTTAACAGCAGGGAATGCTGGGGAATATAGTTTCATGCATGCCCAGAAGGAAATGAAAAACTTTTATTGAATAATGAACTAATTTATGCCACCAGAATTAGACAGTAGGTTTCACACTGGCCTCTTCCTATTAGTCATGTCTGTGAAGATATATTTTTGCAGAGACATTCTATTCATTCCATGTGATATCAAATGTAAAACTATCTACTTGGAGAGAAGTGAGGAGAAATCTGGGTAAGTTTTCATTACATAGCTGTATGTTTCAGAGCATGCTCTCTTAAAGTATTTGCCAGTCCTTTTCAGACTTGGACAAAAAAAGAGGCTGCAAACAGGAGTTGTGGTGATTCTAGGATCTACTATAGTTTTTCTTTTATATAAAAAGACTCCATATACACTCCACCTATCTTCATTGATCCCTCAGGTGGGAGATAACTACAGTGTCCTGCTGTTGAGGTAATCAGTCTGATTTCACAAAAGGTGGGACAACCGATCAATTTCTACAATACTGGCTTTGGTGCATCTCCAATGAATGCTTTGGTATATTTATAGTATTTGATTTTTTAAAGCATATTGTTAATAATAATTATAACAAATATTCCCACTTAGTACACCAACTGATAGTGTGACCTAGGTTTATTGACAAAATGGAAAATTAATTCATATTCCATGTGGTTAAAGAATATGAGGTAAGAAATGCAAGAATGAAATGAAGTTGAGCTTTTCTATCTAATGATATCAACTAAAAGAAACTCACAATCTCATTTTGTCTTAGATGAAATGATTCAAAATGATTATTTTTCTGGCATCCAATACATAGATTCAGACTAATTATATTAGTGCTTAATATAATTGTTTTACATTTGAAATATTTGTAAATAGTGTTAGAAGCATTTCTAAATCAATGAATGTTATGTAGAGAAGGAATTAAAATTGAATATCTTTATAGCACCTTACTAATAAAATGCTAATTCAGTTAATAATTAAGATCTCTGTTTTGAAATTCAAATTCCCTCAGACAAGTATTCTTCCAAAACTTTGAAATTCCCATATTATGAATGGTATGTAGGCTGGGTTTTAAACTGTTTATCCCTTTTCTTGAGTTAGATCCCTTTATTTTTCTACATATCTTTTTATTTTTTTAATTTTATTTTATGTTAATCACCATACACTACATCATTAGTTTTTGATGTAGTGTTCCATGATTCATTGTTTGCGTATAACACCCAGTGCTCCATTCAGTACATGCCCTTTTTAATACCCATCACCAGGCTAACCCATGCCCCCACCCCCCTCCCCTCTAGAACCCTCAGTTTGTTTCTCAGAGTCCATAGTCTCTCATGGTTCATCTCCCCCTCCGATTTCCCCCCTTCATTTTTCCCTTCCTGCTATCTTCTTCTTCTTCATTTTTAACATATAATGTATTATTTGTTTCAGAGGTACAGGTCTGTGATTCATCAGTCTCACACAATTCACAGTGCTCACCATAGCACATATGCTCCCCAGTGTCTATCACCCAGCCAACCCATCCGCCCCACCCCCAACCACTCCCGCAACCCTCAGTTTGTTTCCTAAGAATTCCTCATATCAGTGAGATCATATGATACATGTCTTTCTCTGATTGACTTATTATACCCTCCAGTTCCATCCACATCATTGCAAATGGCAAGATTTCATTCCTTTTGATGGCTGCATAATATTCCATGGTATATGCACAACACATCTTCTTTATCCATTCATCTGTCGATGGACATCTTGGCTCTTTCCATAGTTTGTATATTGTGTATATTGCTGCTATAAACATTGGGGTGCATGTACGTGTTCAGATCCCTACATATGTATCTTTAGGGTAAATACCCAGTAGTGCAATTGCTGGGTCATATGGTAGCTCTATTTTCAACTTTTTGAGGAAACTCCATACTGTTTTCCAGAGTGGCTGCACCAGCTTACATTCCC
The DNA here is from genome assembly GCF_037043125.1 of Eumetopias jubatus. Classification (NCBI taxonomy): domain Eukaryota; kingdom Metazoa; phylum Chordata; class Mammalia; order Carnivora; family Otariidae; genus Eumetopias; species Eumetopias jubatus. The sequence continues at coordinate 48,974,158 of NW_028274812.1, forward strand.
ACCGAAAGTATAAGAGGGTTCCCCTTTCTCCACATCCCTGCCAACACCTGTTGTTTCCTGACTTGTTAATTTTAGCCATTCTGACTGGTATGAGATGATATATCATTGAGGATCTGATGTGGATTTCCCTGATGCTGAGTGATGTTGAGCACTTTTTCATGTGTGTTGGCCATTTGGATGTCTTCTTTGGAAAAATGTCTGTTCATGTCTTCTGCCCATTTCTTGATTGGATCATTTGTTCTTTGGGTGTTGAGTTTAGTAAGTTCTTTATAGATTTTAGATACTAGCCCTTTATCTGATATGTCATTTGTAAATATCTTCTCCCATTCTGTCAGTGGTCTTTTGGTTTTGTTGACTGTTTCTTTTGCTGTGCAAAAGCTTTTTAACTGGATGAAGTCCCAATAGTTCATTTTTGCCCTTGCTTCCCTTGCCTTTGGCGATGTTTCCAGGAAGAAGTTGCTACAGCTGAGGTTGAGGAGGTTGCTGCCTGTGTTCTCCTTTAGGATTTTGATGGACTCTGTCTCACATTTAGGTCTTTCAACCATTTTGAGTGTATTTTTGTGTGTGGTGTAAGGAAATGGTCCAGTTTCATTCTTCTGCGTGTGGCTGTCCAATTTTCCCAATACCATTTGTTGAAGAGACTGTCTTTTTTCCATTGGACATTCTTTCCTGCTTTGTCAAAGATGAGTTGACGACAGAGTTGAGGGTCCACTTCTGGGCTCTCTATTCTGTTCCTTTGATCTATGTGTCTGTTTTTGTGCCAGTACCATACTGTCTTGATGATGACAGCTTTGCAATAGAGCTGAAAGTCTGGAATTGTGATGCCACCAGCTTTGCTTTTCTTTTTCAACATTCCTCTGGCTATTCAGGTTCTTTCCTGGTTCCATACAAATTTTAGGATTATTTGTTCCATTTCTTTGAAAAAAGTGGATGGTATTTTGATAGGGATTGCATTGAATGTGTAGATTGCTCTAGGTAGCATTGAGATCTTCACAATATTTGTTCTTCCAATTCACGAGCATGGAACGTTTTTCCATTCCTTTGTGTCTTCCTCAATTTCTTTCATGAGTATTTTATACTTTTCTGAGTACAGATTCTTTGCCTCTTTGGTTAGATTTATTCCTAGGTATCTTATGGTTTTGGGTGCAATTGTAAATGGGATCGACTCCTTAATTTCTATTTTTTCTGTCTTGTTGTTGGTGTATAGTAATGCCACTGATTTCTGTGCACTGATTTTATATCCTGCCACTTTACTGAATTCCTTTATGAGTTCTAGCAGTTTTGGGGTGGAGTCTCTTGGGTTTTCCACATAAAGTATCATATCATCTGCAAACAGTGAGAGTTTGACTTCTTCGTTGCTAATTTGGGTGCCTTTTATTTCTTTTTGTTGTCTGATTGCTGTGGCTAGGACTTCTAATATTATGTTATATAGCAGTAGTGATAGTGGACATCCCTGCCATGTTCCTGACCTTAGGAGGAAAGTTCTCAGTTTTTCCCCATTGAAAATGATATTCGCTGTGGGTTTTCATAGATGGCTTTTATGATATTGAGGTATGTACCCTCTATCCCTATACTCTGAAGAGTTTTGATCAAGAAAGGATGCTGTACTTTGTCAAATGCTTTTTCTGTATCTATTGAGAGGATCATATGATTCTTATTATTTCTTTTATTAATGTATTATATCACATTGATTGATTTGCAGATGTTGAACCAAACTTGTAGCCCACAGATAAATCCCAGTTGGTCATGGTGAATAATCCTTTTAATGTACTGTTGGATCCTATTGGCTAGTATTTGGTGAGAATTTTTGCACCCATGTTCATCAAGGATATTGGTCTGTAATTCTCCTTTGTGCTGGGGTCTTTGTCTGGTTTTGGGATCAAGGTAATGGTGGCCTCATAAAACACATTTGGAAGTTTTCCTTCTATTTCTATTTTTTGGAACAGTTTCAGAAGAATAGGTATTTTTTCTTCTTTAAATGTTTGGTAGAATTCCCCTGGGAAGCCATCTGGCCCTGGGCTTTTGTTGGTTGGGAGATTTTTGATGACTGCTTCAATTTCCTAGTGGTTATAGGTCTGTTCAGTTTTCTATTTCTTCCTGGTTCAGTTTTGGTATTTATACATCTCTAGGAATGCATCCATTTCTTCCAGATTATCTAATTTGATGCCATATAGTTGCTCATAATATGTTCTTCTAATTGTTTGTATTTCTTTGGTGTTGGTTGTGATCTCTCCTCTTTCATTCATGATTTTGTTGATTTGGGTCATTTCTCTTTTCTTTTTGATAAGTCTGGCCAGGGGTTTATCAATCTTATTAATTCTTTCAAAGAATCAGCTCCTAGTTTCATTGATCTGTTCTACTGTTCTTTTGGTTCCTATTTCATTGATTTCTGCTCTGATCTTGATTGTTTCTCTTCTTCTGCTGAGTTTAAGCTTTAATTGCTCCTCTTTCTCCAGCCCCTTTAGGTGTAGGGTTAGGTTGTGTATTTGAGACCTTTCTTGTTTCTTGAGAAAGGCTTGTTTTGCTATATATTTTCCTCTCAGGACTGCCTTTGCTGCATCCCAAAGATTTTGAACAGTTGTGTTTTCATTTTCATTGGTTTCCATGAATTTTTTTACTTCTTCTTTAATTTCCTGGTTGACCCATTCATTCTTTAGTAGGATGCTCTTTAGCCTCCATGTATTTGAGTTCTTTCCGACTTTCCTCTTGTGATTGAGTTCTAGTTTCAAAGCATTGCGGTCTGAAAATATGCAGGGAATAATCCCAATCTTTTGGTATCAGTTGAGACCTGATTTGTGACCTAGGATGTGATCAATTCTGGAGAATGTTCCATGGGCACTAGAGAAGAATGTGTATTCCGTTGCTTTGGGATGGAATGTTCTGAATATATCTGTGAACTGCATTTGGTCCAGTGTGTCATTTAAAGTCTTTATTTCCTTGTTGATCTTTTGCTTAGATGATCTGTTCATTTCAGTGAGGGGGGTGTTAAAGTCCCCCACTATTATTGTATTGTTGTCGATATGTTTCTTTGCTTTTGTTATTAATTGGCTTATATAATTGGCTGCTCCCATGTTAGGGGCATAGGTATTTACAATTGTTAGATCTTCTTGTTGGATAGACTTTTTAAGTATGATATAGTGTCCTCCCTCATCTCTTTAAGTAAGATATAGTGTCCTTCTTCATCTCTTATTACAGTCTTTGGTTTAAAATCTAATTTGTCTGATATAAGGATTGCCCCCTCAGCTTTCTTTTGGTGTCCATTACCATGGTAAATTGTTTTCCACCCCCTCACTTTCAATCTGGGGGTGTCTTTGGGTCTAAAACGAGTCTCTTGCAGACAGCATATTGATGGGTCTTGTTTTTTAATCCAATCAGATAGCCTGTGTCTTTTGATTGGGGCATTTAGCCCATTTACATTCAGGGTAACTATTGAAAGATATGAATTTACTGCCATTGTATTGCCTGTAAGGTGACTGTGACTGTATATTGTCTGTGTTCCTTTCTGATGTATGCTGCTTTTAGGCTCTCTCTTTGCTTAGAGGACCCCTTTCAATATTTCTTTTAGGGCTGGTTTTGTGTTTGCAAATTCCTTTAGTTTTTGTTTGTCCTGCAAGCTTTTTATCTCTCTTTATATTTTCAATGACAGCCTAGGTGAATATACTATTCTTGGCTGCATATTTTTCTCAATTAGTGCTCTGAAGATATGATGCCAGTCCTTTCTGGCCTGCCAGGTCTCTGTGGATACGTCTGTTGCCAATCTAATGTTTCTACCATTGTAGGTTACATATCTCTTCTCCCGAGCTGCTTTCAGGATGTTCTCTTTGCCTCTGAGACTCGTAAGTTTTACTATTAGATGTCGGGTGTTGACCAATTTTTATTGATTTTGAGAGGGGTTCTCTGTGCTTCCTGGATTTTGATGCCTGTTTCCTTCCCCAAATTAGGGAAGTTGTCTGCTATAATTTGCTCCAATATACCTTCTGCCCCTCTCTCTCTTTCTTCTTCTTCTGGGATCCCAATTATTCTAATATTGTTTCATCTGATGGTATCACTTATCTCTTGAATTCTGCCCTTGTGATCCAGGTAGTTGTTTCTCTCTCTCTTTCTCAGCTTCTTTATTTTCCATCATTTGGTCTTCTATATCACGAATTCTCTCTTCTGCCTCATTTATCCTAGCAGTTAGAGCCTCCATTTTTGATTGCACCTCATTAATAGCCTTTTTGATTTTGACTTGGTTAGATTTTAGTTCTTTTATTTCTCCAGAAAGGGTTTCTCTAATATCTCCCATGCTTTTTTCAAGCCCAGCTAGTATCTTTAAAATCATCATTCTGAACTCTAGTTCCAACATCTTACTAATGTCTGTATTGATTATGTCCCTGGCAGTCAGTACTGCCTCTTGTTCTTTTTTTTGAGGTGATTTTTTCCATCTTGTCATTTTGTCCAGAGGAGAATAGATGAATGAGAGAACAAAATGCTAACAGGGTAACAATGACCCCAGAAAAATATACACTAAACAAATCAGAAAAGACCTGAAAATGGAGGGGTGGGGAAGAGAAAGAAAGAAAAAAGGAAAAAAAAGAAAAAGAAAAAGATAAAAAAAACAGAATATGATCAAATATGATCAGGCTGGTGCATAGATCAGTGCCATACACTAGATTTTGGGTATATTTTGGTTTGTTAGAAGAAAGTGCCTCCCAAAATTTTAAAGAAAGAAAAACTTATATATGTCCAAAATAAGGGTAAATATGATGAAGGGATGGAATATGACTGTAAAGATGAAAATTATAAAAGATTTTATAAAAGGAATTGATAAGAAGTTGGTTGAAAAAAAGAAAGAAGGGTATTTTAAAAAAAAAGGCGGGGAGAGAATGTGATCAGGCAGGAGACTAGAACAAAGCCATACACTAGAGATTTAGGGTATATTTTGGTCTATTAGAAGAAACTATCCTAAAATTTTAAAGAGAGAACAACTTATATATATACCAAAAATAAGGTTGACTACTATGAAGGGATAGAATGTGACTCTTCTATAAAGTGGTTGCTTTTCTGTTCAGAGAGTTGCTGCTATTCTTTTCTTCAATCTCCTGTTGAGTTTGTAGGTGTTCAGAATGGTTTGATCCCTATGTCGTCGAATTCCTGGGACCAGACGAAATATAGGTCTCCTACTCCTCCACCATCTTGCTCCTCCTCTACATATCTCTTTAAAATTGCCTTTGAAAATCCCACTTATTCAGTTCACAGATGATTTTTGTGATACTAGCTCAGTAACACAAACATTTTTAGAGCACTGCTCACATGGGTGCACATTTTAAATTCTAACCACATGTTCTTTTCAGGGACCATGTTTTCTTTTAGAAGACTAGAACTAGGAAAATTCTATACAAACATTGCAATAACAGAATATATTTTTAAGAAGCACTTCTCTTATACTTTTGGGGATTCCTTTTTCTCTCCTATTCCATAGACTCCTCCCATAACAACATTCATCCTTCTTCCACTTTCCACCCGAATCAACTCAATCAACTATATTAAAAAAAGAAATCTATGGCTAGATTTGTCCAGAGGAGAGAAGCCCCTGCTCCTCTCCAAAGGGCAGACACTAACTCTACTCACCTTCATTGTTAGGCTACCAAAAGTTCCATTACATTTAGTGCCAAAAACACAAACACAATCATGGTGACATATAGAACTTTATGTCTAACATATAGAAACTAAAATAGCACAGAAGACCACAGGAGAAGGGAGGGAAACCTGAATGGGAAGAAATCAGAGAGGGAGACAAACCATGAGAGACTCTGGGCCCCGGGAACAAACTGAGGGTTACAGAAGGGAAGGAATGGGGGAGGGGGTAACAGGGTGATGAGTATTAAGGAGGGCACATGTTGTGATGAGCAGTGGGTGTTATATGCAACTAATGAATTGTTGAACACTACATCAAAAACTAATAATGTACTATATGTTGGCTAACTGAACATAATAATAAGAAATAATAATTAATTAGCGTGTAAAAAACCCAAATTATTCTACCTTCAATTCCTCTTCTCACTTGTTTCATGTATTTAGCATTATGCTTCCTATGATGTTAACTTCTATACTACCTTTTGCATAAGTAGCACTCAGAATATGGATGTGTCATATATTTTTTTATTTTAAAAAGAAGTATTTAATATGTGTATACTCAAAAATTATTGAATTGAACAGTTGCTAAAAGGAATATATTTTTCCATGATTGTTTCAAATTTCCATAAACCCTTGGATTGCATTTTTTTTCTATTGCAAAAAATGTATTCTGCAAAGAACAATACTATTTTAAGATATATATTCCTATAATATTTGCATTATAATAAGCTTATTTAACAGCTCAATTTACACTGATTTTTTATAAAAGTATTAAGGACATTTCCCTCTGTTTAATAGCTATTTAAAATTAGAAAAGGTGGAATATCAGGAACACTTCCTTCCATATTAAAGCATTGTTTTAGGTGGTATAAGGAAATGCATTGTTTTCACCCTAAAATATTTTTACTTTAGAGAAAGCAACTATGGGGGGGGTGGATCAAGATGGTGGAGGAGTAGGAGACCTGGATTTCGTCTGGTCTCAGGAATTCAGCTGAATAGGAGCTGAATAGGGATCAAACCATTCTGAACACCTACGAACTCAACAGAAGATCGAAGAAGAGAGTAGCAACAATTCTCTGAACAGAGAAGCGACCACTTACTGGAAGGTAGGACCTGCGGAGAAGTGAATCCGAGGTGATTTTCAGGAGGATAGATGGCAGGGGAGGGGACCTCCGTCGGCCGCTTCTGGCAAGTGCTAGAGCGCAGAACACAAAATTGGAACTTGTAGAAGTCGGTTCCGCTGAGGGACGTCGCTCCAGTGCCTAAGCGGGAGGTGGAAACCTCGCGGGACCGTGTGGTCTCAGGACCCTCAGGGTCACAGAAAGACCGGGAGTGCCTGAGTGCGGCAGAGCTCCCAGGTATCGGAGCGGGGAAGCCGGCTGCAGAGACGGAGCCGAGGTGCGGGCTCTCAGCTCAGGGTTGCCATAAACTGTGATCCGCGGCCCAGTTGGGCCACTGCTCCTCCAGCAGGGACCCAACAAGCGGCAGAGCTGGGGAGACTCCCCTTCCTCCCCCAGGAGGAGTGGTGCAGGAGCGCACCACAGGGATCTGCTGGGTTTGGAGACTCCACACGGGGTCGGGTCGGGTGCCAGAGATAGAAACACTCAGTCACAGGCCGGGTGAGCACGGAGTGCGGCCAGAGACTGGGGAGACAGGAGTGATTGACTGCTTTTCTCTGGGGGCACACTGAGGAGCGGGGCCCCGAGTTCTCAGCTCCTCCAGGCAGAGAGTGGGAGGCCACCATTTTCACCCTGGTCCTCCAAAGCTGTACTGAGAACTTGCAGGGAACAAAAGCTCCTGAGAGCAAACCCGAGCAGCTTGCTTAGCCCAGACCGACGAGGGCGGGGCAATTCCGCCTCCGGCAAAGACATTTGGGAACCGCGGCAACAGGCCCCGCCCCCAGAAGATCAGCACAAACAGCCAGCAAGCCAAGACCAAGTTTACTGATCAAGGAGAACGGGAGAACTCCAGCGCTAGGAGAATACTGCACATAGAATTCATGGCTTTTTTACCATGATTCATTAGTTTTTCAAAGTTAATTTCTTTAACTGTTTTTTTTTGAATTTTTCTTTTTCCCTTTTTCAACCAACATCTTATCAATCCTTTTTAAAAAAAAAACATTTTTTATTTTTCATTTTTAGAGTCATATTTTATCCCTTCATAGTAGTTACCCTTATTTTGGCATATATATATAAGTTCTTCTCTCTTTAAAATTTTGATATACAGTTTCTTCTAACAGATCAAAATATACCCTAAATCACTAGTGTATGGCTTTGTTCTAGTCTCCTGCCTGATCACAGTCTCTCCCATTTTTTTCTTTTCTTTTTTTTAAAATCTTCTTCTTTCTTCTTTCAAACAACTTCTTATCAATTCCGTTTATAAAACCTTTTATAATTTTCATCTTTAGAGTCATCTTCCATCCCTTCATTGTATCAACCCTTATTTTGTACATATATAAGTCTTTCTTCCTTTAAAATTTTAGGAGGCACTTTCTTCTAACAGACCAGAATACACCCAAAATCTAGTGTGTGGCACTGATCTATGCACCAGCCTGATCATATTTGATCATATTCTGTTTTTTTTTTTGTTCTGCTTTTGTTTGTTTTTATCTTTATCTTTTTCTTTTTTTTTTTTTCTCTTTCTTTTTTCTTTCTTTCCCTTTCTTTTCCCCTGGTTTCAGGTCTTTTCTGATTTGTATAGAGTATATTTGCTGGGGACATTGTTAACCTGTTAGCATTTTGTTCTCTCATTCATCTGTTCTCCTCTGGACAAAATGACAAGACAAAAAAAATGACCTCAGCAAAAAGAACAAGAGGTAGTACCGTCTGCCAGGGACGTACTCAATACGGACATTAGTACGATGTCGGACCTAGAGTTCAGAATCATGACTAAAGATACTAGCTGGGCTTTAAAAAAGCGTGGAAGTTATTAGAGAAACCCTTTCTGGAGAAATAAAAGAACTAAAATCTAACCAACTCGAAATCAAAGAGGCTATTAATGAGGTGCAATAAAAAATGGGGGCACGAACTGCTAGGATAAATGAGGCAGAAGAGAGAATCAGCAATATAGAAGACCAAATGATGGAAAATAAAGAGGCTGAGAAAAAGAGAGAGAAACAACTACAGGACCACGAGGGCAGAATTCGAGAGATAAGCGATATGGTAAGACGATACAACGTTAGAATAATTGGGATCCCAGAAGAAGAAGAAAGAGAGAGAGGGGCAGAAGGTATATTGGAGCAAATTATAGCAGACAACTTCCCTAATTTGGGGAAGGAAACAGGCATCAAAATCCAGGAAGCACAGAGAACCCCTCTCAAAATCAATAAAAATTGGTCAACACCTGACATCTAATAGTAAAACTTACAAGTCTCAGAGGCAAAGAGAACATCCTGAAAGCAGCTCGGGAGAAGAGATCTGTAACCTACAATGGTAGAAACATTAGATTGGCAACAGACTATCCACAGAGACCTGGCAGGCCAGAAAGGACTGGCATCATATCTTTAGAGCACTAAACGAGAAAAATATGCATCCAAGAATACTATATCCAGCTAGTCTGTCATTGAAAATAGAAGGAGAGGTAAAAAGCTTGCAGGATAAACAAAAACTAAAGGAATTTGCAAACACAAAACCAGCCCTAAAAGAAATATTGAAAGGGGTCCTCTAAGCAAAGAGAGAGCCTAAAAGCAGCATACATCAGAAAGGAACACAGACAATATACAGTCACAGTCACCTTACAGGCAATACAATGGCAGTAAATTCATATCTTTCAATAGTTACCCTGAATGTAAATGGGCTAAATGCCCCAATCAAAAGACACAGGCTATCTGATTGGATTAAAAAACAAGACCCATCAATATGCTGTCTGCAAGAGACTCGTTTTAGACCCAAAGACACCCCCAGATTGAAAGTGAGGGGGTGGAAAACAATTTACCATGGTAATGGACACCAAAAGAAAGCTGAGGGGGCAATTCTTATATCAGACAAATTAGATTTTAAAACAAAGACTGTAATAAGAGATGAAGAAGGACACTATATCTTACTTAAAGGGCCTATCCAACAAGAAGATCTAACAATTGTAAATACCTATGCCCCTAATATGGGAGCAGCCAATTATATAAGGCAACTAATAACAAAAGCAAAGAAACACATTGACAACAATACAATAATAGTGCGGGACTTTAACATACCCCTGACTGAAATGGACAGATCATTTAACCAAAAGATCAACAAGGAAATAAAAACTTTAAGTGACACACTGGACCAAATGGACTTCACAGACATATTCAGAACATTCCATCCCAAAGCAACGGAATACACATTCTTCTCTAGTGCCCATGGAACATTCTCCAGAATTGATCACATCCTAGGTCACAAATCAGGTCTCAACTGATACCAAAAGATTGGGATTATTCCCTGCATATTTTCAGACCGCAATGCTTTGAAACTAGAACTCAATCACAAGAGGAAAGTCGGAAAGAACTCAAATACATGGAGGCTAAAGAGCATCCTACTAAAGAATGAATGGGTCAACCAGGAAATTAAAGAAGAAGTAAAAAAATTCATGGAAACCAATGAAAATGAAAACACAACTGTTCAAAATCTTTGGGATGCAGCAAAGGCAGTCCTGAGAGGAAAGTATATAGCAAAACAAGCCTTTCTCAAGAAACAAGAAAGGTCTCAAATACACAACCTAACCCTACACCTAAAGGGGCTGGAGAAAGAACAGCAAATAAAGCCTAAACCCAGCAGGAGAAGAGAAATAATAAAGATCAGAGCAGAAATCAATGAAATAGAAACCAAAAGAACAGTAGAACAGATCAACGAAGCTAGGAGCTGGTTCTTTGAAAGAATTAACAAGATTGATAAACCCCTGGCCAGACTTATCAAAAAGAAAAGAGAAATGACCCAAATCAACAAAATCATGAATGAAAGAGGAGAGATCACAACCAACACCAAAGAAATACAAACAATTAGAAGAACATATTATGAGCAACTCTATGCCAACAAATTAGATAACCTGGAAGAAATGGGTGCATTCCTAGAGATGTATCAACTACCAAAACTGAACCAGAAAGAAGTAGAAAACCTGAACAGACCTATAAGCACTAAGGAAATTGAAGCAGTCATCAAAAATCTCCCAACAAACAAAAGCCTAGGGCCAGATGGCTTCCCAGGGGAATTCTATCAAACATATAAAGAAGAATTAATACCTATTCTCCTGAAACTGTTCCAAAAAATAGAAATGGAAGGAAAACTTCCAAACTCATTTTATGAGGCCACCATTACCTTGATCCCAAAACCAAACAAAGACCCCATCAAAAAGGAGAATTACAGACCAATATCCTTGATGAACATGGAGGCAAAAATTCTCACTAAAATCCTAGCCACTATCCAACAGTACATTAAAAGGATTATTCACCACGACCAAGTGGGATTTATCCCTGGGCTGCAAGCTTGGCTCAACATCCACAAATCAATCAACATGGTACAATACATTAACAAAAGAAAGAACAAGAGTCATATGATCCTCTCAATAGATGCAGAAAAAGCATTTGACAAAGTACAGCATCCTTTCTTGATCAAAACTCTTCAGAGTATAGGGGTAGAGGGTCCATACCTCAATATCATAAAAGCCATCTATGAAAAACCTACAGCGAATATCATTCTCAACAGGGAAAAGCTGAGAGCTTTTCCCCTAAGGTCAGGAATGCGGCAGGGATGTCCACTACCACCACTGCTATTCAACATAGTATTAGAAGTCCTAGCCACAGCAATCAGACGACAAAAAGAAATCAAAGGCATCCAAATTGGCAAAGTAGAAGTCAAACTCCCACTCTTTGCAGATGATATGATACTTTATGTGGAAAACCCAAAAGACTCCACCCCAAAACTGCTAGAACTCATACAGGAATTCAGTAAAGTAGCAGGATATAAAATCAATGCACAGAAATCATTGGCATTCCTATACACCAACAACAAGACATGAGAGACAAATCAAGGAATCGATCCCATTTACAATTCACCCAAAACCATAAGATACCTAGGAATAAATTTAACCAAAGAGGCAAAGGATCTGTACTCAGAAAACTATAAAATACTCATGAAAGAAATTGAAGAATACACAAAGAAATGGAAAAAGGTTCCATGCTCATGGATTGGAAGAACAAACATTGTGAAGATGTCAATGCTACCTAGAGCAATGTACACATTCAATGCAATCCCTGTCAAAATACCATCCACTTTTTTCAAAGAAATGGAACAAATAATCCTAAAATTTGTATGGAACCAGGAAAGAACCTGAATAGCCAGAGGAATGTTGAAAAAGAAAAGCAAAGCTGGCGGCATCACAGTTCTGCACTTCCAGCTCTATTGCAAAGCTGTCATCATCAAGACAGTATGGTACTGGCACAAAAACAGACACATAGATCAATGGAACAGAATTGAGAGCCCAGAAATGGACCCTCAACTCTATGGTCAATTCATCTTCGACAAAGCAGGAAAGAATGTCCAATGGAAAAAAGACAGTCTCTTCAACAAATGGTGTTGGGAAAATTGGACAGCCACATGCAAAAGAATGAAACTGGACCATTTCTTTACACCACACACAAAAATAGACTCCGAATGGTTGAAAGACCTAAACGTGAGACAGGAGTCCATCAAAATCCTCAAGGAGAACACAGGTAGCAACCTCTTCGACCTCAGCTGCAGCAACTTCTTCCTAGAAACATCGCCAAAGGCAAGGGAAGCAAGGGCAAAAATGAACTATTGGGATTTCATCTAGATAAAAGGCTTTTGCACAGCAAAAGAAACAGTCCACAAAACCAAAAGACAACTGACAGAATGGGAGAAAACATTTGCAAATGACATATCAGATAAAGGGCTAGTATCCAAAATCTATAAAGAACTTATCAAACTCAACACCCAAAGAACAAATGATCCAATCAAGAAATGGGCAGAAGACATGAACAGACATTTTTCCAAAGAAGACATCCAAATGGCCAACAGACACATGAAAAAGTGCTCAACATCGCTCGGCATCAGGGAAATCCAAATCAAAACCTCAATGAGATACCACCTCACACCAGTCAGAATGGCTAGGATTAAGAAGTCAGGAAATGACAGATGTTGGCGGGGATGCGGAGAAAGGGGAACCCTCCTACACTGTTGGTGGGAATGCAAGCTGGTGCAACCCCTCTGGAAAACAGTATGGAGGTTCCTCAAAGAGTTGAAAATAGAGCTACCATACGATCCAGCAATTGCACTACTGGGTATTTACCCCAAAGATACAAATGTAGGGATCCGAAGGGATACGTGCACCCCAATGTTTATAGCAGCAATGTCCACAGTAGCCAAACTGTGGAAAGAGCCAAGATGTCCATCGACAGATGAATGGATAAAGAAGAAGTGGTATATATACACAATGGAATATTATGCAGCCATCAAAAGGAATGAGATCTTGCCATTTGCAACGACATGGATGGAACTGGAGGGTGTTATGCTGAGTGAAATAAGTCAATCAGAGAAAGACATGTATCATATGACGTCACTGATATGAGGAATTCTTAATCTCAGGCAACAAACTGAGGGTTGCTGGAGTGGTGGGGGGTGGGAGGGATGGGGTGGCTGGGTGATAGACATTGGGGAGGGTATGTGCTATGGTGAGCGCTGTGAATTGTGCAAGACTGTTGAGTCACAGATCTGTACTTCTGAAACAAATAATGAAATACATGTTAAGAAAAAAAAAGAAGAAGATAGCAGGAGGGGAAGAATGAAGGGGAGTAAGTTGGAGGGGGAGACGAACCATTAGAGATGATGGACTCTGAAAAACAAACTGAGGTTTCTAGAGGGGAAGGGGGTGGGGGGATGGGTTAGCCTGGTGATGGGTATTAAAGAGGGCACGTTCTGTGTGGAGCACTGGGTGTTATGCACAAATAATGAATCATGGAACACTACATCAAAAACTAATGATATAATGTATGGTGATTAACATAACAATAAAAAATTAAAATAAAAAACATAAAAAAGAAAAAGCAACTGTGATATGAAGAAATCATCCTTTCAGCACTGTCTCTAGGTTCCATTCTGCACAGTATCAAGTACAGATTCTGTTTGTATTTCCCGATAGCTCTTTATGTGATTGCCAGGAGCAAGATAAAAATGTATATTGCAAAGCATGTTTTATTTCAGGTGCTGGGAAAAAAGTGAATGCAGTCATTTTCACTAGAAATATTTTCAAATAAATTTGGAATAGAAAGCAACTAACATCTCCAAACTATGCACATACAAAAGAAGTATCAGATACTTAGGTCCCTAGCTAGAGATTATCACCAGAGGAAAGTAGCTTTAATTTAAAATAAATTACTCTCATTCATTTAATACTCACAAATGTTTTCTTTATAAAACTGTTATTAAAACCCAGGCACTATGCTAACATAGGAATTACAAAATATAAGACTTAGTTCTGCTTTCAAGGGAATCAAGGTATAGCGGGAAAGGAGGGCATGTAAGAAAACAAATTATAACCCATATGGCTGCAAGAGAAGAAAGACGTCCAAAGCACATGGAGAAAGCACAGTGGATAACCACAGGAACCTCCCTCGTGTCACAGTTCTAAGGAGGCACCAGTGATTATAACTTCCAGGAGGTCTCCAGGTAGACAAGTCCATGAAGAGGTGAAAAAAATATTGCAGACAAATGAAATAGCAATTTGCAAAGGCAGGAAAAAGCAAAGTATATATAAACAACTGAAATTAGGGCAACTTGGTTGAAGTTAAAAAGTACAACAATGGGAGGATGTGGTGGCGGTATGAAATGAGGCTGGAAAGGTTGGAACTGGCACCAGATCATGAAAAGCATTGCATTTCAAAGGATTCAGCCCATAGGTGATAAATAGTCTTGAAGAACTGTGAATATAGAAATTACACCATCAGTTTGTGTAAGTATGTCTGTGTTTTAGAAATACCACCTTAGAGGCAGTACAGAGGATGGGTTGGGGGAGTGTGGGGGTTACAAGACAATGTGCAGGGTGAGTCACATCCGAAGATATTCTAGTTATCCAGGAGTCAGATGTTAGAGATGTTTAGAAGATTGAATTGAAAGGGCTTGTGATTGCTTGTGAGGGCAGAAAAGAAAGGGGGGGATGAAATAACTCAGGTTTATTTGTTGGGCAACTGGACAGAAGGCAGATCTAGAAGCATTTGGGTATGAGTGTGTATGCGTGCACACACTTATTTTGGAGGATGTGGGAATAACCCATGACATTATATTAAAATGTGCTTCAGTAGTTTTATGATTTTTATTTCTTTTTTGTTTTCTACAGTGTATATGGTTTTGATAGATTGAAAGCTCCAAGTTAAATATATCCTATCCCAAAGAGGCATTTCCTCATCATTTCATCCTGTATCTGTGATAGTCTATACACCTAGTAGCACAGAACCACCTGTGTATGGTAAAGTTCTTATTTCTTCCAATCCCTCACATCACTCTGTTGTTTCACCTAATTCTTTTTTATCAGCCATTTTCATTAATGCCAAGTCTAATCTTTAAACTCTTGCAAAATATTAGCTTCAAATTCCTCTCTTCCAGATTTCTTCTGATTTTCCTTTTTTTAATAATCCAATATTAATTAAGAGAATAGAAATCTTCTCTTGACCTCTGATATTCAAACTTTCAGCTACACAGAACACTAACAGACCTCTTTTCTTTATCTCAACATGTAGAGGCTTCCTCCAAACATTTTTCCCTTGCCTGCCTATTTTGTTATGTGTTTCTTTTGGGAATGTCTTTTCTCTCTGCTCTTCAATCTCTTTACCCACAGAAATATGCACAAACTTTTAATTTCAGATTTAGTCAGTGCTGAGTCTGGTTTCTGTTCAAACATTTATCCTGTATGGTATAATATTGAATACCTCAGACCCAAGTTTTCTGCTACATTTTAAAAGGATAACACCTACTCATCGGGTGTTGAGTCAATTAAAGGAAACACAACATATGTAAAGCACTTAGTATAGTGCCTGGCAAATGGTAGGGATGTCATTTATGATAGTTTTGTTATAATTACTGTCACAAATATTACTGTGCATTTCAAGTCAAATAAATAGGGAAACTTAAGTTTACTCTTTTAGGTATTTTTTAAACTGGCATCCTTAAGAAAGAACTTTTCATTTCCATTTGGAGATTAACATTGGTTTGGGTTTGCTTAAAATGAGTGACATATTATACTTCTCCAAATAGTGAAAACACTTGTAAAAACAAAACTGTAATAGGTTAATTTGAACCAGTTTTCTAATTCCCATGAGTACGTTTATTATGTTTTTATTTCTCATAATCATATGGTCATCGAAAGAAAAATTTGAGTGTTAACCAAATTAATGGTACTCATAAAAATTGTTAATTTGATGATGCGCTGATTTTATTATTAATGGTTTTTAATAAAATACTCCCCAGTGGATAGTAACTCCTAGTACATAATCTTATAAAAATAATGATTTGAAATTATGTGGTGCCCTCAAATTCAACAAAATAGTTCTGTGGAATTCATGTTTCATATATGTTTGGGTGTACAACAAAGAAAGTGTTGATCCATTGCCTACAGCCAATCATATTAATAAATGTCAAAGACAAAATGAAACTGTTTCTCTCATATTTTCATTCTATTTCCTATATGAAGAAGAATTGTCTTCATTTTAAAAAGTGGAACGGTAAGCATTAATAAAAAGTAATGGAATTTCTTAACAATAAGGATATTAAAAGAAAACAGGCTGTTGGTTTACAATGTAGTCTCTGACCAGGACAAGTGATGTCATGGTAAATTAGCAAAGTCTCAGGGAAATTCACAGGTGAGATAGAGATTCTTAGCAATGGTCCAGCTAATTTTCTTGTTATAGAACAAGAAAATCACTATAAATCTTGAAGACGAGCAATTACAATAAGAATTTTTCTCCATGAGGGGCACCTGTGTGGCTCAGTTTTAAGCGTCTGGCTTTGGCTCAGGTCATGGTCCCAGGGTCCTGGGATCAAGCCCCGCATCGGGCTCCCTGCTCAGTGGGAAGCCTGCTTCTCCCTCTCCCACTCCCCCTGCTTGTGTTCCCTCTCTTGCTGTGTCTCTCTCTGTCAAATAAATAAAATCTTTTTTAAAAAAAAGAATTTTTCTCCATGAAATTGAAATAAACATTGATATATTCTATAATGTTGCATTCAGAGAATGGTTGTTGAGTTCTTGAAAGAAAAACCTATGTATTTTCACTAAGGGTAAGTCATTGCTTACTAGTTTTTTTCTGTTTTTAAAACAAGATAAAAGCTAGTCATTCAGGGAAATTCTATCAATATTGTTTCCTATTTCTCTAAATTTTATCATGGAACTTAAGAACTCTAGCTATAATTTCTGAATAATATCAAATATCATATTTGGTCCCAATCCTCTCTTTTCTCATCCCAGTTACACCCATAGAAGTAATCATTAGTGATTTAAAAAAAAAAAGATTTTATTTATTTATTTGAGATAGAGAGTGGGAGAGAGAGAGAGAGCACGAGCTGGCAGGCAGAGGGAGAGGGAGAAGCAGACTCCCCGCTGAGCAGGGAGCCCAAAGCGGGGCTCTATCCCAGGACCCTGAGATCATGACCTGAGCTGAAAACAGATGCTTAACTGACTGAGCCACCCAGGCGCCCCTCATTAGTGATTTCTATGCTTAAATAAACTTAGTTACCTCCATTTTCTCTAAATGATAAGTTAATATTATTATTTCTTGATTTATCAAGAGTAGGCATTATTTATTACTTGTTATACCATGACTTTGAAAATTTAGCTTCCTTAAAAATCTGCTTCATTCTCACCTCTTCTCAATAGTTATAATACTACTTTCCTCTTTATGATTTTAAAGAATATACTTTAAACCAAGGATTGACACACTGTGGTCTGTAGACGAAATCCAAATTGCCATTTTTTAAAAATTCAAATTTGTATTTGAATTCTAGCTAGTTAACATAAAGCGTAATATTGGTTTCAGGAATAGAATTTAGTGATTCATCACTTACATATAACACCCAATGCTCATCACAACAAATGCCCGTCTTAATAACCATCACCCATTTAACCCATTCCCTGCCCGCCTCCCCTCTGGCTACCTTCAGTTTGTTCTCTATTGTTAAGATTCTCACCACTTTTTTTTTGTAAATAAAGTTTTTTTGGAACACAGGCATATCCATTTCTTCATGGTTGTCTGTGGTTGCTTTCATAACACAATACCCAATGAATAGTTGCAAGAGACCACATGACCTACAAAGTCTATTTACTATGCCCCCTAAAGAAAACAAAATTGCCAACCCATGGTTTAAACCTATTTGTTTATTTCTCATAGACAGTATGAACTGAACTCCTTTATTGTTAGAGAAGTATATCAATATCCATAATCATTCCTGTACCTTCCTCTTCTACCCACCAACTTGTATGAGCTATACTTCGACATTTATATTTTCAAGATGATGATATTTAAATTTGATTCTGCCATTTTGAAAAAGCTTCCATGTTTTATCTGTGAATTGAGCCTAAAAATTGAAAATCAAAATTTTCACATTACTATGATCATATGCATAGTGCTCCATGCATATCTTAGTAATTTACTTCAATTAGATTTCTACTCTGCTACTCAAGAAAGCATGCTCAAATGGATTCTCTTACCACACCCCAACACCTGGTCAAATATGTCACTTATTTTAAATTTAGTCCATGAGTGCAGTAGGTAGAATTCTATGAATGTCCCCCATATCTTCATATCCTGGTGTACAGATCTTGCATAATCCCCACAGTGTGAATATGATGGATTCTAGTCCTGTGAATAGGTTATATTATATGGCATGTGACTTTAAGAAAAGGAAATTACTTGTGTAAACCTAACTTTATCACATGAGCCCTTTAAATCTGGATACTAGTTTCAGATACAGAAGAAGCAGATTATGAAGTGAGAGAAATGTAATCCTGCTGATCTGGAAAAAAGTAAACAGCTACTTTGTGAAATGCAGGGAGGATATGCTGTAAGAATTGACATAGTCCCCTGTTGACAGCTAGCAAGACAACAGGGACCTCAGTCCTACAGGCACAGGAAACAAATCCAGCCAGAGTCCTGAATGAGCTTAGAAGAGGATTCTTTCCCACATCCTTCAGATAAAAACTTAGTCCTGCCAACACCTGACACTTTGATCTCAGCCTCATGAGACCCTGGGCAGAGAACCCATTCACACTGTGCCAGACTTCTGACCTAACTGACTGTGAGATAATAAATGCTGAGCTAATAAGTTGCTATTGTTTCAAGCAGTTAAATTTGTGATAACTTTGGGGCACCTGGGTGGCTCAGATGGTTAAGCGTCTGCCTTCAGCTCAGGTCATGGTCCCAGGGTCCTGGGATCGAGTCCTGCATTGGGCTCCCTGCTGCTTGGGAGCCTGCTTCTCCCTCTCTCTCTCTCTCTCTCTCTCTGTCTCTCATGAATAAATAAATAAAAATCTTTAAAAAAATTTGTGATAACTTGTTAGATGGCAATAGAAAATGAATACAACATTTTTCAACTGAATTTTGAGAGTCAATAAATCCCCAAGGACAGTCAGGATTTTTTCTGTATCATTTTGAGGTAGTTTTACAACATGCCTACACACACGGTAACATTCCTACAAAATGTGTAGTTTAGTTCTCTCCATTTGAATATGGCTGATGACTTACTTTTAATGGATAGGATATAAATAGAATAAGTGATGCTGTGTAACTTCCTAGGCTAGGTTGAGAAGTGATAAATGCCCCAAACTGGAAGCATCCAAGATGTTCTTCAGTAGTATAATGAATAAACAAATTGTTTTAGATTGACACTACAGAATTTTATTCAGTGATCAAAAGAAGCAAGCTATGAATCCACACAACAACATGGATGAATCTTAAACGTTTGCAAATTCCTAAGTGAAAAAAATCAGTCTTATAAGATTGCGTGCTCATGATTGCATCATATGACATTCTGGAAAAGGAAAAACTATAGAGGTGGAAAACAGATCCATGGTTCCAGGGCTTAGAGTTGGGGGCAGGGGCGGTGTGTGACTAGGACTAGGTAAAGGACACAAGATACTTTAGAGCTGAGAAACTATTCTTGTGAGACTGTTTGACACTATTCATTTGTTAAACTCTTAGAACTTTACAGCATAAAAAGTAAATATCAAATATAGGCAAATTTAAAAAAATTCAACAAGGAAGGCAAGGGATCCCAGAATCAAATGCAGACTGTGACAAAAGAATCTAATACAAATATATGATGTAACCTTCAGGGTGGAGAAAAAGGAGTCTTGATCTAAATAACGTGGGAAATAACAGGACAATGTAAGACTAAAGACAAAGGAACTATATGTAAGTGTTGTACTCTGGTTGGTAAAAGTGTTTCTCATGGGAGTATAGGTTAACAGCTCTGAAAGTTTTGCACATGTATACTTAAACAGTAAGTAAATAGATGGTAGATGGTAAGAGTTAGGATTCTCAAGAGGAGGGATTGGGAAGTTACAGATAAGCAAGAGGGGAAGGCTAGAATGAATAATGAGATACTTGACGACAATTAGAGATATCAGTCTGAACTCAAGTTTAGCTTAGTATAAACACAGTTGGATATATGAACATATCAACATGTATATGTGCATGTATTAGTATATGTACATGTAGTTCTTTGCTCTAGCTGCTGAGAGGACCTAAAAGCAATGAGCATCCACAGAGTCCAGATCTTAGTTTCTAACCCCATTTTCCAATGAAAATAAGCAAAGCTCTTTTGAGAAACAGCTGATTCTAGGGCTAGGGCAGGAAATATAAGATGAGCCTAGAGTATCTTATGGTATCAGAAAGAATGTGGAAACAAGTGAAAGAACTCCTAATAGTCAAAGCTGAAACAATTTGAGCAATAAAATAAATAATGCAGTATTGAATTATAACCCAAAGTATAAAATAAATATTCATGAGTTCAGACTGAAATGATTGAAAATTAAATGGGAACAAAGAGACAAATCTTCCACACAGAAGAATTCCAAATAATTTATATAGTTACTGTTCCCTCAAGAGGGTAGAGCATAATTTCTCATCCTTCCTGTATGGACTAGCGCTTTGTGACTTGCTTCCCAATAATATAGAAAGGAGGGAAATAAAACACCTTTATAGTAGAGCAACCGGACACACAGTACCTTAGCCAGGTGAACGAAGCTAACCTCATCAGTGATAAATCAAGTTCCCTTGCTATGTTGTACTGAGAATGGCACTTCATCTCAGTAATCTTCCACCTTAAGCAAACATAATCCCAGTCCTACCATGAGAAAAACATCAGCCAAATTTAAATTGAAGGTCATATCTGGCCAGTAATCCTCAAAAAATATTAAGGAAAATGAATGAAATCTGAATAAAGTATGGCATTTTTTAATCATATGTCAATATTGTTTGATGAGTTATGACAAATGTAACAGATCGATTCAAGATGTTAATATGGGAGACTGGCTGCAGGGTATATGGGGGCTCTCCTTACTATCTTTGCAACTTTTATGTAAATCTACATATTGGAATAAAGCATTTACTGGGAAAAAACCGATAGAGTTTCTGCATCTCTTTCTCAAGACATGCCTTGGGAACCCTGCACTGCCATGGAAACCTAATCATCCCAAAACCCCTCTGCTGGAAGGATAAAGTGGAAAGACAGACACAGAGAGAGAGCCCCAGAAGACTCAACTGTTTCAGCCCAGATGTTTGTCTTCCTAGTTTTTTGGACATGTGAGTGGGTGAACTTTCAAATGAGTACAGTTCTGGTCTTTGAGCAGCTCCCATAGGTAAGTAGAACAGAGATGAGCTAAGCCCTGCCCAGACTCAGATTTGCAAGTAAATCAATGTTGCAGTTGTTCAAAGCTACTAAATTTTGAGGTGGTTTATCATGTATCATTAGATGCATGGAACATTCATACTTGTTAAAATTTTACAATGGTAGATCTAAAAAAGATTTTTAAAATCGTTATTAATTTTGCTTAATATTTGTCAAGCTCTTTTAGTTTGAACACATCTCCCTTAGCTCTGGAGATAATCCAGCATTTTTTAAAAATAATTTCTCTCCAAACTTCCTCCATGCTTCCTTCTTAGAATTCTAATTAGTTCAATACGATTTTAAATAGATACTGTATAATTATCTTTTCTCTACTATTTCCCATAATTATGTGTTCTTAATATATGTTCGAGGAATTTCTTTGACTTTATCTTTCTCTAACTTAATCTTCCTTATCTTTTGTCAGAAGTATTTTAAACTTTGAACGATTATTTCTTTTCCTGTGATTCTTACTTTGACAATTCTTGATATTATTTTATTTTATGAATGATATATGTGTATGTATTATACACACATATCCATAAATCTTTCTAAGGATAAATTACTTTTCCATTTCTTGCCTTACCTCTGTTTCTTTTCATATTTCAAAATGATGCAGTACAATGGTTGGCTGATACCACTCTGGTGAAAAATGGGTTTTATTCACAAGCAGCTTTTGCTAAATGGTAAACAGAACTGGGTGTCAGTCATTGTGCCTGGACTTCCCTAAAATGCCAAAATACACCAGTTTCTCCATTTCTTTCTGGGCAGATAAATTTGCTTAGATAATAAATGTCCTTTTTTTATTTTGTTATGTGCATTTGCTTGGGGAGTTACCTCCCGGTTTCTGGTTAAGGAATAGAGGAAGATGACTGCAAATACAGGAACTCAATCATTCTTTCTCTTTCACTCCGTCTTCTCCCTCCAACCCTCTGAAGTTACTCGCCTTGTTGTCAGGGGCAGCTTTACCTTCTCCTTGGCTTCAGCCCCCTTCAGGGTTCATTGGCCCATCTGTTTTCTATCTTCCAGAGGTGTTTTAGAAAACTTGCTCTGCTGATATTCCACTTTCTATTATGTTTATGGTTGTAAGATTATATCACTATAATCCTATAATGTAGGACTATATATTTAACATCATTTTAGTGGATACCACGGGATAAGAGATAAAAGTATTTGCTCTTAAATTAGAAGTTAAAAACTTTATTAATGACCTAGGAAAGGATATTAATGAGAGATAATTCAAATGTTCATAGTGCATAAATTGAAAGGGAGAGATGAATAAAAAGACAAATTCTAAAGGCTAAAATGGTTGCTAAGTATTATCATTATTACTAATTATTATTAAAACTTCTATTATTGTCATCACTATTATTGTTCCAGGTACTCTGCTGCAAGTTTCACATAAATGTTTGGCTCGTAAAACAATCTAGCCACTTCTCACCGTATCCTCTGCTGGCATTCTAGTCTACATCACTATCATTTCTCACCTGGATTTTGGCAAATGCCCAGTCAGTGCTTCTGTGCTTTCTCCGCAGTCCAGTTACCACAGGGTTATCGAAATGATCTTTTAAAAATAAAAATTGTATCATATCGTTGCCTTCCTTAAAATACTCCAGTCAGCTTGCAAATCCCTTAGAATAAAACTAAAGTCTTACGATGAGCTGTAAGCCAAAATAAACCTGGTCCTTCCCTAAATCTTTATTTCGTTCCATATTTCTCTTTATTTTTACTCTCCATGCTCCACATACATGACCTTCTGCTCTAAAGATACATACTCAGAATTGTTATGTAGGTCAGATTAGATAAATATAAATACATCTTTCAAATAATGTTAAACAAGTATCATTTACTAGTAATTACATCCCTAGCTTAGAAGGGTTTGGGGGGTGTATATGTGCATGCATGTGTGTGTGCGTGCGTGTGTGTGTGTTGGCCAGTTGGTTTTTAGCAAGTGTGCTCACATATTTGAATTGTCCATGTCTGCATTTTCCTGAGAGCAGTTATTCATTGCACTTGTGGCTTATCAAGGGCATAACAGAGGCTAAATTAACCAAGCCATAAGTTAGCCTAGAGCTGTCTCCTGGTTTATTCTCTGCATCAGTTTAGCTAGGAATCTTCTGAAGAATATTTTCCAGATATCACTAGCACAACAATTTCTCTATATAAAAGAGAAAGTATCAGTTCTTAGGTCAACAATCCAAGGTACTAGAGGGAAAGGAGTTTAAAGTGGCACAATTTAGCAGATTTAAGTAGAAAATGCCAATCTAGATGTATCCTTACTGCTCATTCAAGGAGATATAGAAGAAACTGAAGGAATATAAGTGAATTCAAAGTTTTTTCGTTTTGTTTCTTTATCACTGCATTTCTTTTTTGGGAGTTTTCCAGTTGAAACTTTCTGTGCCTTTACTTGATTTGTGCAAAATCCCCAGAAAAGTGCATCCCTTTGTATTTCATTGGGTCATTATATGGTTTATTCATCCCTGAGGATGTGGGTGAAAATGTCCATGGTATTCACAAGACCACACTTCATCTCCTTTATACATTTACTCATAGTACTACTTTCATTCCAGTGCATTTTAGTTAAATCAAGGAAGAGAATCATTTAGTGGGGCCATTATTATGGTTGTGGGCCATATGCTGGCATTAGAAACTACATATCCCCATTTTCATCTAACTAGGCTGACATAAGTCATTATTTTTAATGATCAGTGACTACTCTGAATGTTTATAGTTACTTGCTTAGAAATGGCATATTCTCTACTTAACAACTAGGCAAATGATGATAATGGTGCTTTGGTCTAGGTCCAGCTAGGAAAGTAGAAACCATTTAAAACAGAGAGAATTTAATGTAGCAAATTGATGACAGAAGAACTAATAAGTCAGTTTAGTGAGGCAACACAGAGATTAGCAATAACAAGAAACCCCACTCCTATAGGCTAGAAGAAATAAAAGATTTTACTGAAGTCCAGGAGCTGGAATTACCCAAAAGAAGTTGGAATAGTCTTTAAAAAAAAAAAAAGTTGGAATAATGATAAACTTTATTTTTTTCCTAATAGTAGCTGGAGTCATAGAGAAAATATAGCTTTTGGAAATGCTGCCTGAGGACAAGAAGGTAAGGGAAGAAATACCCTAGCTTCTCCTTTTCTGCCATCTGCCAATCTCCTAAGAGGAACTTCTGTTGGGCAAACACAAGAAAAGCTGGCTGAATCAGGAGGCTGGGAGGCACAGTTTGTAACCTTCTGTGACACAGAGCTTAGCATAGGAAGGCAGAGAATGGATCTGAAAGCAAGCAAGACCAGGAGTGGCAAAAATTATTTTTCATACAGATCCATCAAATGTATTTATTCAAAATTTAATTATATATCCATGCTGAAGTGGGCAGGTTCTTATAAAAATGTATTTTTAAGAACTTTAATGTTAAAGGAGAGCTATAAACTAAAATCTTAGCAGGAAAATTTAACATTTAGTTTTATCACAAGGAGGAATACCCAAGGCAAGCAAAACTGTTGTATTTATGAACTCATTCATCTTTACATGGCTCCTTAGGATAATATATTTATCTCAACTAATGTTAAGTCATGTATTAAAACTTGATATTTATAGAGCTCCTGCCACAGTAGCAATCTTTGTTTTTACCAGTTGGTAGCCTCACTGTTCCTCCATGGGTGCCATCTTGAAATGTACACTCTTCACCACAGAGGCATTTGGATAGAGCAAAATAAATTAATCCCAATTTTATGGAAGTTTTTATGGTGTATATTCACAACACATGATATCTTCATATCTAACAGCAAAACAAACTTGGATTCTGCTAAACTGAAATCATATGATCACTAGAGAGAAATTAAAATGAAAATTCCTTTTAGATATTCATTATAGATTGCTGCTTAATCTCAAAGCTTTTTGATGAGAATATATTGATGTTTTGCCTCCATGATGACAAATAACCAGATGTTTGGGAATATCCAGCAGTTCCTCTGAATATTTTTTAACTTTCATCACTGTGCTTCAGTGACACCAACACAGCTAACATATGAAACTTAAAGCTTGGATGGCAATATGTAGCTAAGAATGAATAAAACATTTTTTTTCATTTTGTAATTTTCTGTCTTTGAATTTATGGGCTATATTCTAATTATGCAGATAATTAAACTGTAGATTAACAGAAAGTTAAGTGTCATGGCCATTGTATTTAAATTTGAAGGAATAATAATCACAAAGCCCATCCTTTGACCATCAAGGCTTGGCATTCTGTTTCTTTTGCCCTGGCCATCTAGTGGAATTTCCTAGCCTTCTCCTTTTGTTTATCAAAGCATTGAATATTGTTTGAATATGAATACTGTTTACTGAGGGTCTGACCCATGCCTAGCTCTGTGCTAAGCACAATCTCTAAAATAATCTTATGATTAAGTACTCTTTGTTTTTCCATGCATTTATTCAATTATTTATCCAATGTTTATTGAGTGCCCACGTTGGGCTAAGTGCCAAGAATCCTGATATTACCATTTTACAGTAAGGACACACAGATTTTAAAGGTTATGCACATTTCAAAGAAGGGGAAACTGAGTTTTAGGAAGTTTAAGGAAGTTACCCAAGATTACAAAATCTAGTAAATGTAGCCTTGCAATTCCAGTATAAGAAATATGATTTCAGCATCAACAGATTTAACTAATATATGGTCTGAGTCTCCTGCTGTTTATGCTCTCTCTCTTCCTTTTGTTATGAACCCTGTCCTTGGGTCAGTGGATTGAACATAAGATCTATGCCTAATCATCTTGGTCAATCATGGTAAAGCATAATCCAGATAATAGTTATTGGCCCATGGAGAGTGTATGTGACTCAAATCAAGTAAATTATATTCTCTGGGATTAATATATGAATAAAAGAAAACAAATCACTCTCTTTCATGAGTGTTATAGGCTGAGGTTACTAGAGGTTGGGAAGACCAGTCTGCATAAGAGCATGGGACAATATTCAAATAAAATGAGAGATAAAAGCATAGAGAGAAAACAGGAGGGTAGGTGGAGAGCAAAAAAGAAGATCTCCTGGTAGCACTGAATCCCCAATTCCAGTCCCTGGGGCTGCTTGGAAGTCTTTTTTTTTCTCTTCTTTTTCTTTTTTGTTCCTAAAGAGACTGTAAGACCAAAAAAAAAAAAATAAAAAATCCTTTTTATTTTTTTATGGTACTTTTATCTGGATCTTCTACAATGTAGGGAATCATGACTGATTTTGTCATTCAATATTATTTATATTTGTATAAGACATAAAGTCTTAAGCAAATGACTCTCCAATGTGGGAAATCTAAAGGTATATCTTGGTGTGAGAGGACTTACTTCACACCACATATCATATGTTTGCACACTCTTCCAAGAGATTTTCTATTGTTTAGGTCTCGCTTACTTCAGAGTCCAAATCTCTGGACGAGGAGCCTCACAATGGGCATTCTAGGCTGCTTTATTTGGCTGATATAATCTATTCAACTGGAATGGCTTTAGGTGAGGCAGGAACGCTTTGGTTATTCACAGTTTCTACCATTACTTGTTTTGTTTTTTTTTTTAACACCTTGCCTACATGACTTCCTCCTGGCTCTGAAGACATTTACATTTATAATTCCTGTATTATAAATTTCCTTGACATCCCTTTCATCAAAAAGTGATTCATTTCTTATTTATCATTTTATATTCTGATAACTCCTATTTACATGACTGGTTGCCATGGAGGGAAGAAAGCTTAAATTTTATCTTAATAATTAGCAAATCTGATGACCCAGAAGAAACTACATAATTGATAAAGGTAAGTGTCATATTACCAATGCAATGGATTATAATCCCAAAGTTAAATGACTTATCCATATATAAAACTGACTTAGCAACTATAGTTTAAAAACTAATTGGATATTGGACATATAAACCTTGAAAGTAAATAGTGTATTAGCTATGGAGATACGTGGGGTGGGAGCTGACTCTTAGTTCAATGAAGTGATGTTTAGCGGCTCAAAGAAGTAGAATGGAAATGAGTACTTAAGTTTATTCTGTCTCCGTTCAAATGAATGCAACATAAAGACCAAGGAAAATAGCATTTTAGGATATTGGCAAGGGTATAATTGAAATGATAAATCATGAATTCTAAACTGGATTATGAATGAAGTTAAATAAGACAAGGCTTAATTGGTCGAGAAACATAAAATCGTATAAATAAAGAGATGGATGGCTGGATGAGTAGATGGGTGGGTGGAGTAATTAATCATCTAGAACAAATGCAGACATTTGTCAATTAATATATGTGTCACTGAAAAAAACTGAGATTTTTGTAGTAGAAGTTTGAGAGCAAACTATGAATATTCTATCCTCTTAACTGTTAAGAATTCCTTTCTGTCAGTGTCCTAAATATTCAATATAAATCCTTGGCCAAGAGTATTTTCATCATTTCCTGCAGAAAAGCCCTTGGGGAATTATATTGAACACCTTAGTGATAAGATGTTTTCATAATGAAATTTAATTTCAGCTCTCCTGCCTCTAGTCAGTTTTAAATGGGAACACTTCCGAGATATGCTGCATGTAATGCAAAAAGAATGGTATGAACCTAGGAACCCATTCCAGGTGGACAGAAAACTGACATTGATGGCATCTAAATAGATTTTTTTTAATGGGGTCATCCTCTCAACTTATATGAAAATAATATCTATTAAGCTTATAATTTGTGATGTACTATGGTAGATATTGGGAATAGAAATCTTCATAGATGGTCTCTGCTCTTTAGAAACATAAAGTCTAGTAAAGGAATCAGACATGTAAACATTATAATGACATAGATATAAGAGGAGTACACCTAGATCACAGAAATAAGAAAATCTATTGCATGGAGCACTGGGTGTTATATGCAAAAATTGAATCATGGAACACTACATCAAAAACTAATGATGTACTGTATGGTGACTAACATAACAATAAAAAAAAAGGAAAATCTACCTACTGAACTGGGGAAGGTAAACATTTGTGATTGGTTGTGATGGATAGTACAACAAGAGAGAGTGTGACAGGAGTGTTGATCAGAAAATATTCACTGTTCTACATCATTCCCTTTGGATGGAGCATATTTCTGCACCATATTGATATTGGGATTGATCACGTGTATTGCCTTAGCCAGAGGAAGTAGCGGTCATGATGCATGCAGAGTCCTTAAATATACTAGTATGATCTAGTATGGCCACTTGTATTCACTTATTTGCCAGAAAAAGAACATACTGTAGATAGATGCTGGTCCAAGGAAAATGAAGAAACACATGGGGCAGATCTAATGCCAACCTACAGCCTGGAACCAAGACCAGCAGATCCAAGCCAGGCCTTGCCTTAAACAGAGCTGTTCTACACAATGCATAAGATGAAAACTAAAACGTGTGTTGCTTTAAGCCACTGCACTGGTTTTTGAGGCGACTTGCTATGCCACATAGCTGAATAATACAAAGGGAAAGCCTGCTCAGTAGAGGGAATACTGTGTGAAGATCATGGCTATTACTTTGCTATGATTAGGCATTGGGTGACTATAAGAGAAAAATTGGAACTGAAAGACACAGGTTTTATTGTTTTTTTTTAATTGTATTTATTATTTAAAGTAATCTTTACACCCAATATGGAACTTGAACTCCCCTGAGAGTTCAAGACTCTTTTTTTTTTTCCATTCAATATGCACTCTCTTTAAGACACAGTTTAAGCCTCAATAATAAAGCTAAAGAGTTGAACAAAATTTCATAGGTGATGGGATATCATCAAAGTATTTTTCATAGAGGGAATGATATAATTGTACTCCACAGTTAATCCTGTAACTTTATCTGGGAGGATATCTACCAGCAAATTTGCTAATTCAACAGATATTAATAAGCACCAACAGGTGCCAGATATTTGGGATATGTTAGTGAACAAAAATAAGATCTCTGTTCTTACCTTAGTGCAGGGAAATAGACAACAATAAATATGATAAGCAATGTATATGGTATATTAAAAAGTGATAAGTGATGTGAAAAATAAGAAAAAGCAGAGCATCAAACGGAGGGCTGCAATTTTAAAAAGGTTAGATGGGGTAGGTCTTGCTGAGAAGGCAACATCATCTCGGAATTTACAGTAGTCGAGGATTCTTCAAGATTGGCAGCTATCATGTAGCTATAAGCATCTAGCCAAAATTTCATGTAAATAACTCGATAATTAAGGGTATAAACTATAATTAGGGCGTAAAATTAAAGTTATAAAAAAGCATATCATTCACACAACTTGTAAAGCATCAGATAGAAAGAGTTGTAGAATGTCATGACTCTTAGTAATTATGAATTATGGCATAATTATGGCAAAGACGTCTTCATCAATATGTATATTGTTATATTCTGTGATAAACTGGTTTATGAATAGGCAGTAACCGCTGCTCCTGGGCAACTTGGCATTTTTGTGACAAAACATATTTTCAGCACCATGATCTGAGTTTTCACTGGTGAGAAGTGGTGGTTTATGTTCATCAAAGCATACAGCAGAGCCTTGGCAATCAACACCATCTTGGCATTCTAGAAGGTATCTTTCTGCTAGGGAGTTCAAACACTGTGTCAGGACCCTCTCCAGGAAACAGTTGAGCCAACTCAGTTACAATTTCAGGTTACATTTTATGTTAAGGACAATATCATGACATTATTTGAATGATGAAAAAAAAATTGAAGTGCTTTCTTTGCTTTACAGTGGACACAGCATGTATCACACGTATCTTAGTGTTTTAAGTGGAACTATGCTGATAGCAGCTGTACAATATAGGTATGTGGTGGAAGGTGCTGTGCAATTTTATTCATCTCCTAGTTTGCTCTCTGAAGTAGCATAGGTTTGTGGAAGTCTTTCTGCAAGACAATTCTTGGTAGTCAGCCTTGACATCTCCCTCTCCCTCACCCTCCATATGCTGCTCTATCAACTCTGTCTCACTACTGCTATTTCCCTTTGTCTCCTCAGCTTTCAGCCTAGTATACAACTGTTCTCATCTCAGACACCTCCCAATGTACATTTTTGCACACCTACCACCTGTGCTCCACGTTGCAATCTGAGTGATCTTTGAAAAATGCAAATGGGATTGTCACTAACCCACTTAAATCTCTTCATTAGCTTCCCACTTCTGTTTTACTTCTCTCTTTCCCATCTCCTATTTTTAATAAAAATTTATCTTTGCTTTCCAGATTTAGATGTTACACATTCTATTTCCAGTCTTTTTAAAAGTTACTCTTAAATTTTGAGATGCACATATAGCAAAGTCTACCCTTCAGATATAGGTTAAAAAGTCATTTCTTCAAAGAAAATCTTCTGACATAGGCCCTCAGAGTACCCTGTTTTATTATTTCATAGAACTCAATATGATGATACATAAAATTAATTAGGTAATTATTTTATTTCATGTCTATCTCATTCCCTCCATCTCCACCTACTACCAATAAAGGCCATAAGCACAGAGGACAGTGATCCTATCAAGTTCCCACTAAATCCTTAGCGTCAATCATAGTGCCCAGCATTTAACAAACACTTCTTGAATGAGTGGATGGATAAATGAATAAATCAATCATTCAATCAAACAAACAAATGATTATCAATCAAGATATCATTCATGTGCCATACAACAGCTTACCACTGAAAGCATAAAACACATAAGAAAACTCTAGCAGAGATGTTTCATTATGAAAAATAAAAGTTGTGTAGAGATAATATCCTCCACATACTGGCAATGTTGCAATGTACAGTTCAAACTGCAAATAATTCTCTTTCTGAAAGAAAGGAAGAAAGGGACAGAAACAAAGACACAGAAAGAAGAAAAGAAAACAAAAAAAGAAGGGAATTCAGGGAAGTCTATGGAACCCATCTCAATAACACTGTAGAAAAGACACTGAGCTGAGAAAAAGACACAGTTAAAGGTATAGGACATGAAATAACATTTTGATATAATCACTAATGTGTTTTTGTTCCTTTTTTTAATCTCCTGGCCTTTCCTCCATGAAAACCACACTACACAATTGAGGCATTTGAAGTATATTGGTTTTGGCATGGCCAACTCTGACAAATACAGGACATTGGTGACAACTGGAGGAGGACTCCAATTTGGGGGTATTTCTGAGAAAGAGATCCTATAATCTCTCTCCTATCCCTGAAGTGAGTTTGAAGGGAAGGGCAGCGAAAGCAATTCTAGATAAATGTTAGTGGTTCTGAAAATAGAAACTGTGTTCTCTTCCCAACAGGACTTGGGAAATAACATTCTCCAGAAAGTGTCTACCACCACGGTAGGGTAGAGAGAAGAGATAGTCATGGAATGTCTTGGCCAGAAAAGACCCAAAGAAGCCCCACTAACTCTCCATGACCCCGAAGAGCCATGAGAAAGCAAACATGGAGGGGCTTCATAGCCAGCTGAGAAAGATGCAGTTGCCTGCCCCACACCCATGGGAACATAGGCCTTTTGGCAGAAGTTTGGATGAAGACCACACCCAAGGGCTGGATAAGATAAGTTATGGCTCAGTAGATGCAACTGTGATAGACGATGGCCATGGTAAAGCCAGTATCTGCCCTATGCCATGATATGTAGGCACCTAGAATGTTCCCCTAAGAATGAGACACAGGGAAAGGGAAATCTGAAATTGAGTGAACTTAAGCCTGAAATGGTTGATGGATACTCTAGGGTGAAAAAGTATATCTAGAGTTGAAAACATTAAGTTTTCTGTGTCAAATATAATAATAGCTCAAAGTAAAGATTCAACTAAGTTAAAGAAAAAGAGAGGGCAGATATATTTTTGCACATCTGAATTTGCAGCTTGAAAATTCCTACTTGTTCCATTAGGAATTATGCAGACATAACCAGCTCTTCACAGGTATCATATCCCAGCTATGAGTAAAAGCAGCTGCATGAACAGGGCAGCCCTCCAGTTTTCCTGTTCCTCTAACTCCTTCCTCTGCCTTTCTCCAGGTCCCCTGTGGAGATAGTGTTACCGATGATTTTTTTTTAACCTTTATCCCTTCTTTATTCATTTAACCACAGTAAATCTCAAGGTCATTAGGTATTACATTACTTTTATTTAGATAATATAAAAATCCCCATCACATATCTCTTACTCAAGAAATGACTAGCTGTAGTGGGGGCACCTGGCCGGCTCAGTCAGGAGAGAATGCAACTCTTGATCTTTTGGTTGTGAATTCAAGCCCCACATTGGATGTAGAGATTACTTAAAAATAAAATCTTAACAACAACAAAAAAAGGAAATGACAAATTGTAATAAGACAAGACTACCCTGTAGTAAACAAACCTCTGTGGCTTTGTTTTCCCATCAGTAACAAGAAGCCTGAGGCTGTTTTTTATCCTTCTTTTTCAGACTATATATGTGTTTTCTCCCTCTCACTCTCTTTCTTCACATGTAACTATACATGTGTATATGCATAAATGCATATATATAAATACATGTATGTAATTTTCTTGAGAAGGCAAAGTAAGATTTTCTTCTATTTTCCTGGGAAAATATTCTTCCAAAATATGCTTGTCAGTAGTTTTCTTATGTTATATTTTCTTAATGTTTGGTGCTGAATTTGGATGTTAACCCTTTTTATACTTCAGGTGGCTTCAAAATAAGGTGGACACATTCAGCTGGAAAAATATTAGGCATTAACTCTCAGGGTCTTGTTTCAGTTTATCTAAATAGCATGAGATCTGGAGGACTGTCTTTCAAGTTTGTTGTCTGAGGCTACACTCTTCCCTAGTCTCAATAATGAGAATATTTTCCTCAAATGTTTTTGGGAGTTTTTAAAATGTGTCACTGAGTTTTAGAAAGGCTATTTGCAAACCATACTTTTCCCAACTTCCCTAAATGTAAATTAAAATTTTTTAAATTGTACACTCAACTCGTATTTTTATAACAATAATCATTTCTGGAAGGTGCTTAAAATGAGACATCTGAGTTTTAAATTCTATTTATGCCACTTGCACTAAGTGGCCTTGAACAAGTTCTCAACTCAATGAGCCTAAGTTTTCCTACATGTAAAATGGAGATAATCCAGAAAAGTAGCTTTGAAGATTAGATATGACATATATGCAGCATCTAGGGCAGTGCTTGATATATATATATATATATATATATATATATATATATAAAGTACACAAACAAATAAATACATCATTAGAAGCTACTTGTTTAAGTTAGTTATGATTTTTATATTCCATTTTAAGCCATGAAGTATTTGGAGATCATGATTCTTAAAGTAGAATTCTATTTATAAATGGTTGTTGCTACATGTCCTAAATAACCATATCAGAAGGTGCTATCTGAGTAAAGTAGGAACTATTTCTCTAAAGTCTTCTAAGGATACAACACTTCCTTCTTAAAAGAAGGTTTCTGTGAAAATTAATCAAGATGTCATTCTCAACTCTTTTTCATGCTTTCCTTACCTTCTATATTCTTCACGAACCTGTGGGAAATATTGTATGAAAATGTTCTATGATAATCTCTATAATTGTTCTCTCACTTTTGTATTATAATCATTCTGCATACTCAGCAACTCCAGTAGGCAGGCATAATTATAGGGTATACTGTAGAAATAAGTCACTTTTTTAAGAAAAGGAATTGAAAGAGATTCATCACTTTAATCCTGTAACTTGAGTTTTATAAACTGTGCAATCTATTAGGTATGTAAACTAGGTATCACTAGAGTGTACTAAAATAAAGTAATATTTTAGCAACAATGTTTAACACAAGGTTTAAATTTCTTTTGATTATTATTTTAATGCAAATAGGAAAGCCTAATTCTTGTTCTAGATGCTACCAGGTAGACAGTTCTGCCTGTTCCTGCTTTGCAATATACCGTCCAACAGTTCATTCCAACTCTAACCAAGAAAGGGCTGAATCACAAATTTGAAACAGTTTATCTGATAACATGTATTCTTAAACAAAGATTTTGTTTGTATGAGTCCATGTTACCTTTGACCAAGGTCCACCAAGAAAAATAGTTGTATTTTTCATAAAGTAGCCAGGCGACATGAAACTATTTGTACACCTCCTGGTATCTCCGGTGCAGAGAAAGGGTATTTTGTCATTTCCTCTGGCGGATCTATAATTTGGTTTGACAGTGAAACTGCCTGAGAAATGGCACTCCCCCAGGAGCTGACTGAGCTGGCCACTGCCTGGGACAGGAAGTCATGGTCTAGGTCTGAAAGGAACTGAAAGGAGACAAGGAGTGTGCTGACTCCTGTATCAACCAGTGAAAGTCAATTCAAGTAAGTTGACCTTATTTAGCACTTACTGATTTTAACCAAAGCTTCAGGGGCCTTATTTCAAACCCATAGCATGAGAAGAGGTAGAGGTCCTTTTGTGATCTTTGTAGTTCCCAACTTGCTTTCACAGGTCAGGGAACATGGAGGGTGAAAGAGAACGGGGGCAATATTGAGCTTCAACAGTCTGTTGACCTAGCTGATGGTTACATTATTTCTTCCCCCTTTTTCTGTCCTTTTAAGAAAATCCCTGTAATTTATTGTGAAATGTAAAAGCCACCGGTGGCTTTCAGGCCTATTTTTTGTGGACACATCTCATGAAATGTCTATGTGATTTTTATCTCAAGGCTCAGAAGTGGAATAGAATAGTTGTCAAGAGAAAAAAATTAAATCAGACAGTCTGAGTTCAAATTCCAGCTCTACCTTCTCATTAGCTGTGTGACCATGTATGAGTTACTTAGTTCCTCTGTTT
Source organism: Eumetopias jubatus (assembly GCF_037043125.1). Lineage (NCBI taxonomy): Eukaryota > Metazoa > Chordata > Mammalia > Carnivora > Otariidae > Eumetopias > Eumetopias jubatus. Next base: position 49,009,354 of record NW_028274812.1, read on the forward strand.
CTATATTTTCCTGCCTACAAATTAGTAGTAAAATATAGTACTTAACATATAAGATTGTGGCAAGACTTAAATTAACTAATGTATTTTAAGTACTTAGTTTTATAAATAATAATAAATGCCATCTATTATTAATTAAAATAGCCTGACACTGACTTAAGGTAATGTATATTTAAGTCTCCATCTTCCAAACAGAATTCAGATTTCTAAACTCATAGTATATGACTTGTAAGAGGATATCTTGGAATATTCATTGTTATGAGCCAGAGGGCACTGGAATGCCAGCCTTTTTTTTGAGTCAGAATTCCTAAATAAGTGCCCCTTATCACTTTTTTTTTTTTTTTGGACATGTTCATAGGAAAAAAAAGAAGTATATCTGGGCCTCTGACCAATGTATGGAAAATCTTACATTACTCCTATGGAGAGGGTCCTATGGAATGCAAATTATATGACTTGTTTAAAATAATATTTCCTGATAAAATACAGGGCATCAAGTTAAATTTCAACTTTAGATAAAAAACAAATTATTTTTTAGTATAAGTATGTCCTGTGAAATATTTGGAACACATTTATATTTAAAAAATAGTTTATCTGAAATTCCAAATTAACTTTATCTGATATTTTATTTGCTGAATCTGAGAAACCTAACCCAAGAAGACAACAAGACCAAGATTCTTCTGTCCCATCCAGCATCAGGATAAAACACAAGAAGAATATCCAATATTCTTAAGGGTCACTTAAAATAGTAAATTATAGAATTGATATTTTAAAATGATAATCAGGATACAAAAATAGTTATACTTTATATTTGGGGATTATGTATTATAATTATTGATTGGTCAGTAGATTCATAAAACTCACCAAACAAAAGTAAAAATATTAATTTATTCATTCACATATATAATATATACTATGTCTCATAAAGACAAAATCTGGACTAAAAAATCTAAATACTTGCCATTTTCCAATGGCAACAAATATTTACCTTTAAAAATCATTTGTGTTCATTTTTTGTCATTTAAAAGACACAGCGTGTTTCAGGGCACACAGATTATAAGGGAAGAATCACTTCTAAGAGATCAAATCATAGTATAAATTAGTGTTCTTACATATTAACCAGTCCAAGAATGATATAATCAAAGGACCTAACATGGTCTTTACTTCAAAGATGATATTCAAATATGTTATTTAGAACACTGCATAATCTATCTATCAAGAAATAAGCTTTGATGGGGCACCTGGGTGGCTCAGTGGCTAAGCGTCTGACTTCGGCTCAGGTCATGATCCCGGAGTCCTGGGATCGAGCCCTGCATCGGGCTCCCTGCTCCGCAGGAAGCCTGCTTCTCCCTCTCCCACTCCCCCTGCTTGTGTTCCCTCTCTCTCTGTGTCTCTCTCTGTCAAATAAATAAATAAAATCTTTATAAAAAAAGCATTTTTACCAAATTTTTATAGTTTTTAATATCTCCTAGATCTACTACTACCTCTTCCACAAAGATCTCCATAACTTCCTTTTTCCTAATAACTCCCTTTTCTCCCATAATTTCCCTCCTGCCATAATCCCCTCTTCATTGGAAACCCCCTTTTCCGCCCCAATTTCCATCATCTGTTTCTACCCTCCCTCCCCATTCTCTACCCACCTTCTCAACCTCCCACCACCCAGCCACACCCTCCACTCCCACCACCTCCTCTACCACCACCACTACCACCCCCCACCCATTACTTTCACCGCCTACTGGTTTGGTAGGGTACATTTTGGAGAGTGGTGATTCAATTGCATTTGTTCTTCTTTCTCTATCAAGCACCCTTCCCATTAGCGCCTGATTAATGACACCTGTTTCATTCTCCTGGCTGGTTCTACTACTTGTTCTAATGATCTTGGATGTATCTTTGTGAGCAACAAGTAGATGTGCCAAGGTCATAATTGTCACATGTAGAAATAAATAACACTAAGGCTAATACATTCTTACTATGTCATCATCCTTTTCAGTTGAACGAGATTCACATATTTTCTGCAGAGCTGTTTCATTTAAACGTGCAAATGCCATGTTTCCATTAAGATGCAATCAACTACTGTTTCCTCTGTCACATCATTATCTTTATTATATATATATATATTTTTTTTTAAAGATTTTTATTTATTTGACAGAGAGAGAGACAGCGAGAGAGGGAACACAAGCAGGGGGAGTGGGAGAGGGAGAAACAGGCTTCCCGCCGAGCAGGGAGCCCGATGCGGGGCTCGATCCCAGGATCCTGAGATCATGACCTGAGCCGAAGGCAGACGCTTAACGACTGAGCCACCCAGGCGCCCCATATTATATATATATTTTAAAAATAGAAGTTATTTTTTAATTTTTAAGAAGCAGGGCAGTTTCTCATGCTATTAAAAATTTGTGGAAGGGAAATCTTATAACAAAGCCAAAAGAAACAAAGTATAAAATCTCGATTTTACAGTATTCTATCCTTTCGTTTAAAAAGTCAGACATAACTTAAACCATTTCCGGAAATAAGATTTATCACCCATGGAATCTAGAGTTTAGATAAATATACACAAACTTTATCTGAAATGGACAGAGGGCGGCAGTGTCCACAAGTAGAGTGGAGGGACTGTATTTATTATATTTTTATTTGGAAAGGTTTTGTATTGAAAAATTCCACTCTTAACACTGAAATAAATTTCTGGATTAAAATGCTAAATGCATGGAATGAAACCTCCCAGTCCACCTTTACAAAATTAAGACTAAATTTTGTATATATATGTTTTAAAAACAAATATAATTTGTCTTCTCTATGATGATTTCTTTGGAGTTGGATAGAAATATGGCTAATTTACCACTACAATGGCCATGTGAATATATTATGACCATGCTTGTCAAAATATTTTGTCATAAATTATTAAAAAAATAAAAAGTTGATATTGAATCTTTAGCTCTTACTTTAATATTGAAGTTTCTTAACCATGTTTTCTGCTTGAACCATCAGTAGCTAATTATAGAAGAAAGAAAAATGAGATGATAAAAATTAATTTTTTTAAAGATTTTATTTATTTATTTTGACAGAGAGACACAGCGAGAGAGGGAACACAGGCAGGGGGAGTGGAAGAGGGAGAAGCAGGCCTCCCGTGGAGCAGGGAGCCCGACACGGGCTCGATCTCAGGACCCCGGGACCATGACCTGAGCTGAAGGCAGACGCTTAACGACTGAGTCACCCAGGCGCCCCGACAAAGACTAATTTTTAAAAAATCTGTCAAATTCTTCCTGAGGAAAAGTAAGTTTGCATCTTATCCCACTTATCTCAAGTAGAAAAGGCTTCTCAAGAGAATGCTGATTGCAGTACTACCTTAGATTCACTACATGTGTACTTATTAAGCAGCTAGTACATCTTAGACTTGTGTAGTGGGGAATACAGAACTGAAGTAGACCTGGTTTCTGATCATGAGCAATTTCTAACCCAGCTAGCTGGCTATACAAACCTGCATTTATAGTGATAATGAAAATTTAGGGCTATAAGACAGTTACAGCTCAAGTGGAGAAAGACTTTCCAATTGGAATGATCAAAGAAAACATTTTGAAAGATATATTATTTGAATTGATTGAAATTTTCATTGGTAAAGATGAAAAAAGATGAAGCATGGTATATTGGTACATTTGGTTTGAAATCTGATAGCCTTAAACTTATTATTGCATCTTATAATAGCATATTTTATTGCTTGGCAAGTCTGAAATGTCAAGAAGTGGTTTCTCATAAGCAGACAAAATATCTTCTGTATCTTCCCATCACTGGTTTTAGTTATACCCTCCAAAGTCATGTGAAATAAGATAAAGTATATCTGATTTAACCAATTTTGACCTACTTTACCCAATTCGAACAGCACACACACACACACATACACACACACACACACACATAAAAACCATAAGGATTGGTGTCTCTTAGGCTTAATTATGATTTACCAGCTATTTTGTATTGCTGGAAACTTTTGAAGTAGTTATTATAATTCCTCATATTTTGGCACATAATAAAAATTGTACACACAAATTGTGGCACACAACTGTAGAGACTTACACAAGGTATATAATTTCCTCACTTATAGATGAAACTGATTAAGAAACTTTCTCAGTCTCCTAATCTCTAATATACAATTCACGATTAATTTTGGTAGGTAGATAGATGGATAGATAGATAGACATATGATGGATAGATAGATAATAGATAGATGATAGATAGATGATAGAGAGATAGATAGATAGATAGATAGATAGATAGATAGATAGATAGATGATAGATAGATAGAGAGATAGATGATAGATGATAGATAGATAAAGTCAGCAGTGTAACATGCTACACGAAACTTGAGGAGGGTGAAATATGAAAGGCAACTACACAACAACCTCCAGCTGGCTGATCTTCTCCAGGTAGTAGAGTAGAGGGCAAGGCACAGGAGAGTCAAAGTCAAACGTTGTGTCCTACATATATTTCCCAATGGTAGCCTAGTAGCCGGGACACTTAGCAAGTTCCATCTCTTAGGATCAACCCTACTCAACAATAGGCTGTGGGTAATTTGTCTTGGGGGACTTCTAAGCTTTCTGTTTTATGTTTCTTTCTTTTTCCCCCTCTGCATTAGTGATAGAGCATCCCCCTTGTTTTTGTAGGCATCTGGGTATAGTAATACTTGCTCTGCTTTTCTGCAAGTAATAGTGATCCCTTTTAACCATATAAATTGTCTTTATAATTTTATTTCACTTCTCAGATTAAAAAGAACTATCACTTCACTTTTTCAAAATTTGAGCTTTCAAAGAATACTCCTGTTAGGTAATAGTATCCCTATTTTATGGGTGAATAATTTTAAAGGGAAACTGCATACAATAAAATGATTGTGTATTTACTCTGTACCAGGAACTATGCTAAGCACTACATACATTTTATCTTATGTAGTCCTCATAAAGAGAACAATGAAAAATGAAAAAAGTATAACAAGTGTGGTAAAATCTTGTTGAATTTAGGTGATAGAAATATATAGATTCATTATACTATCATAAATTTTACGTATATTTAAAATTTTTCATAAAAATTTGAAAACCAGTTCTGAAGCCCGTGTTTCCTATTTTACAAATGAGGAAACCAAAACTCTGAGAAGTCAAATAACTTGACTATGAGTAGTCAAGGCAAAGCTACAGTTGGAAACCAACTTTGGTTCAAAGACTGCTTTTAATCACTACATCGCACGGGCTATGTGCTGGGGACACTGTTTGGTGCTATGACTAAGTCACCTCATTTATAGTTCCCACAATAGTTTTACATGGAGTGTATGAATATAGACGCAGTGCAAGGAGTTCAACTTGCTGAAGTTTGTCTAGCTAAATGGCGGCAGTCTAGTCTAGTTTTGATATCAACCATCTGGTTCTAAGACCAGTTTTCTTCCTCATTGAAGAAACCACAGCACCTAGAAAGTTTACTCCAACCTGGCTCTGACCCCTAATCTTCCAAATGGAGCTCTTTGCTCTACAAATAATGTCCCTCTGTTTTCTCACAAAAACCATTGATTTCACAGCATCACTTCGCAAAAACACAAAATATTAATTACAAAAATCTACACATACTACTTCTACACTTCTACAACTTCCGACATGAGTTCATACATTCAGAGCATGAATTTTTATTATGTGCAAAAATATGAGGAATTATAATAACTACTTCAAAAGTTTCCAGCAATACAAAACAGCTGGTAAATCATAGATAAGCCTAAGAGACATCAATCCTTACATTTTGTGTGTGTGTGTGTGTGTGTGTGTGTGTGCGCTGTTCGAATTGGGTAAAATAGGTCAAAATTGGTTAAATCAGATATACTTTATCTTATTTCACATGACTCTGGAGGGCATAAATAAAACCAATGATGGGAAGATACAGGAGAAGATATTTTGTCTGCTTATAAGAAACCACTTCTGGGAGAATTCAGAATTGCCAAGCAATAAAATATGCTGTTATAAGATGCAGTCAAATCCCAACTCAGTTACTATTTGCAGCAATTTTGCAGAACAGAATTATACATGAAAAGCCTAAAGGGCTTGATTTAAATACTCTCTGAAGTTCCTTCAGATTCCAAAGTTTTGGGATTCTTCAAAATTAAACCCACAGAGAGTGAGCTGATATGGAAAGAGAAACAGGATATGTGTGAGGAAGATAAGACATGATGGAAGAGGTGCCTTGACTTTAAAATTCTTCTATTTGAGGATCTCCTTGCCAATTTTAAAGCTCCTCTCCTAAGAATTTGATAGCAATTCCATGATATTAAAACATATAACATATACCCTTTGGGAGCAGAATAAAATTGAAATAATAATCATGTCATAAGAGCACAATAGTATAATTGAAAATTAGTGAGTATGGAAGGGGGAAAATATAATTGGATACTGGCAGCAAATATGGAGCAATGATTCTAGCCATTACTAATTACATATCAAAGTGTATTTATGTTGTAAAAATTTTAATATTTAATATTACAATTAAATACAATTAAATTACAATTTAATATTTCTGATTTTAGAGTTATCCATCTGACAGTTTCTCTGCACTGATTCATTTGAAGAATGATTATGCTTATGGAAACATATACAGATGTTGAACTTGATGAATTTTTATTAGGTATTGGCACAGTCTTCCTAATTTATTTCAAAGAAACATTTTTTCCTGATTTAATTTGAAAGAATAATCATTAACATTTGGTCTCTGGAGACCTCTCTCTTTTTTTTTTTTTGTGGTGGGGTGGGACGGGGTGATTGCATTTTTTCCTCCTTTAAGTAAACATTAATTTTTAAATTCAGTGGGAAGGAGTGAAAGGGGGACTCGATGACTTTTAGTGGTGAAAAGAAGAAAAAAACCCCAGTTCATTTGTTGCTAGTACCTTTATTTAGAAAGACAAAGAGGCGTTATGCTTTTGCATTTTGTATGGTGAAAATATCCAAGTCTAGGTGTAAAATCAGGGAAATATAAAAAGAGTTAAATTAGATTCAATATTTAATTGACTATGACATCATGGGTGTATTATGACTCCTTTCACTGCCACTAACAAAAAGTCACTTGGCTAGCACAGGAAAGGAGAGTGCCAAATAAGTGACATTAAGAAACTTGAGTTGTATGAATTTGGTACATTTTTAATCTAACTACTGATGCATTAAAAAATCATTCTATCTTTTTGAATGTTAAAATCACACAAAACACATTAATTATGGACCATAACGCACATTGGATTCTGGTAAGCATAATGTCAACTTTTTTATTCTCTAATGCCATAAGTTAAAATAAACAAAGAGGGTATCGGTAATGATGATATAAGATGTGTGTAGGCACAAATTTATTTGTGTACTCAGTTTATGTATATCATGTACATTAAATTATTAGGCAGCTCTGCCAATGATTCTGACGTGTGCCCAGGTTTGGACATCTCTGGCCTAAAATAACACTGCTTGTACTAGCTAATCATACTTGGTGTCAAAACAAAGATAAAACAGCAATAGAGATCCCTACTATTTTTCTGTTCCCTCCCATTTCTTCTGTCATGATGCCACATCTCACTGTCATTGGCACTTGTCCTAACTTTCATAGGAGCCTCCTGACTGGTTCCCTTTTCTCCTCCTTCCCTATTCGGCTATTAAAATACCCAGGCTACTAAAGCCGCAGTCCTTACTCTAAATTGACTCTCCAGACAATCTCACTTATTCCAGTGATTTCAATCACCACCTTTACAAAGATGGCACACATTTTTTTCTTCTTGTTTTAGGTTTAAGTTTTGTATATAATGGGTACACTTCATCTTCTACTTTCTTAAGCTATTATAAATTGATTGGTAATATTCATTGAAAAAAAAGAAATGTCACTATACGTGGCACATACTCTGTTAAGAATCGAAACTTTCCCCTTTTCCAGTTTCTCATTTGCAGCCAAGATTATTATAAACTTATCAGAAAGGGTCTCCTAGGTGGCTCAGTCGGTTAAGAGACCAACTCTTTGATTTTGGCTCAGATCATGATCTCAGGGTCAGTTGTGAGATCGAGCCCCGCATTGGGCTGTGTGCTCAGCGGGGATTTGGCTTGAGATCCTCTCCCTTTCAGCCACCTCCCTGCTTGTGCTCTCTCTGTCTCTCAAAATAAAGAAATGAAATCTTTTTTAAAAACCTCTCAGAGAAAGAAAACTATGATTTATAGTTTGTGTTCTAGAAATTTTCCTCTGATGTAGACACAAGTACAGCTTTTTCCAAATGCCTACTATCTACACGAATTAAATAGCATATGCAAAACATTGACAGGAGAGAAGTACATAAGCCCTCCGATAGTATTTCAGTTATGGTTAGCAAATGTGATACACACACACACACACACACACAAATGCCTGTGTCCATAAAGGGCTCCATACAGTAATAACTTTTGTTGAACTGCTCGCATCTTATAAAATGAATCTTGAAAAAAAATCCTTGAAATACGTATTCAATATTCCAAATGTCTTGACAGGGAAACATGTTTAAAATACTTTGTCTAGGTTTTATGGAATAATTCTTGGCAGCTAGAAAAGTGAGGAAAAAGAAAAGGAAAATTTATGAAGGACAGTGAAAATTTGATATAAACACAATAGTTCTCATGAGTGAAAAATGTAATTAGATGAAACCTAATTGCAGAGCACTAATGTGTTTGTACTCTGGCCTAAAATAATGTATCAAAGGATAAAAATTCTTTGAAAATATATGAAACATAGGGTGTTCTTGTGTTCTAGAATACAAAAATGTAATTGTAATGGCCTAGTACCTAAATTTTCAGCCACTCTTACTTTATTTTTTTCTAAGTTCTTTTTTTATTATTATTTTTTATTTTTTCATCATGATAAGTGTACTCTTTAATCCCCATCATCCCACACACCTCCCCCCTGGTAACCATCAGTTTGTTCTCTATAGTTAAGTGTCTGTTTCTTGGTTTTTCTCTCTCTCTCTCTTTCTTTTCTTTGCTCATTTGTTTTGTTTCTTAAATTCCACATGAGTGAGGCCATATAGTATTTGTCTTTCTCTGACTGACTTATTACACTTAGCATTATGTTCCCAGCTCCATCCATGTCATTGCAAATGGCAAGATTTCATTCTTTTAATGGCTGAATAATATTCCATTTTATATATATATATATATATATATATATATAAAATCATACATATATAAAATCATGTGTATACATATAATATGTATAATATATATGTATAATATCACATCTTCTTTAACCATCGCTCTATCAATGGACAGTTGTCCTGCTTCCATAGTTTGGCTATTGTAAATAATGCTGCAATAAACATAGAGGTTAATGTATCCTTTTGAATTAGTGTTTTTGTATTTTTTAGGTCAATACCCATTAGTGTAATTCCTGGATCATAGGGTAGTGCTATTTTTAATTTTTCTGAGGAACCACCATACTTTTTTCCACAGTGGCTACATCAGTTTGCATTCCCACCGATAGTGCAAGAGGATTACTTTTTCTCCACATTCTCACCAACATCTGTTGTTTCTTGTGTTTTTGATTTTAGCCATTCTGCCAAGTGTGAGTTGATATCTCATTGTAGTTTTGATTTGCATTTTCCTGGTGATAAGTGATCTTTTCATTTGTCTGTTGGCCATCTATATGTCTTCTTTGAAGAAATGTCTATTCATGTCTTCTTCTATTTTTTAATTGGATTATTTGCTTTTTGGGTGTTGAGTTTTATAAGTTCTTTATATATATTTTGGATACTAACCCTTTATTAGGTATGTCATTTGCAAATATCTTCTCCCATTCTTTAGTTTTGTTGATTGTTTCCTTTACAGTACAGAAGCTTTTTATTTTGATGTAGTCCCAATGGTTATTTTTGCTTTATCTCCCTTGTCTCGGGAGACATAGCTAGAAAAATGTTGCTACAGCTGATGTCAGAGAAATTGCTGCCTGTATTCTCTTCAAGAATTTTTATGGCTTGACATTTCACATTTAGTTATTAATCTCTTTTGAGTTTATTTTTGCATGTGGTGAAAGAAGGTGGTCCAGTTTCATTCTCTGGCATATAGCCGTCCAGTTTTCCCAACACCATTTGTTGAAGAGACTGTCTTTTTCCCATTGCATACTCATTCCTCCTTTGTCAAAGATTAATTGACTATGAAATTGTGGGTTTATTTCTGGTTTTTCTATTCTGTCCCATTGATCTATGTGTCTATTTTTATGCCAGTACCATACCGTTTTACTTACTACTTTGTAATATAACATGAAGTCTGGAATTGTGATACCTCCAGTTTTGTTTTGTTTTTTTTTCAAGATTGCTTTCACTATTCAAGGTCTTTTGTAGTTCCATACAAATTTTAGGGTTGTTTGTTCTAGTTCTGTGAAAATAACTCATTCATTTTATGTGCAGCCCAAATCTCTTTTCTTCATACTCATCTCTTTCACAATTTAATGCACATGTCTCAAATGAAATACAAAGATACTCAAACCCAGCTTTTTAAAAAGTACATGTGTTACCTCCCCAACTCATGTCATGCCCTTTCAAACTGGTCATCTCCTATCATATGAAAATTCTTCAATGACCCTAGGTTTACTCCCTTGGTGACTCTTCCAGTGACTCCATAAGTAGGGCCCATGGATCTTTCCATGTTTTTCATTTATTGAACTCTTTTAAAAAATACCTCCTATTTCACACAAATCTGCCTACTTCTCTTTCCCAAAACAGTTCCACATCTGCCTGCCTGGTGCCCTTTCTGGATGTTGGTCTCTTGATCTGGACAGTCTTCCTCTCACACTCAACATGCTTATGGGTCCTGATGGTCATTCCCATGAAATACTCTCTAATCTCCCCCCAGGAAATAACTTTCCCATCTCTCCATCTCATATTCTTCATAATAACTTACAACATTCCATTTTTAATTATATTTCATTTTAAACATGACTTACATAATTAAGGGTAGGAACTAGATTTCATTTCTTTTTGAAAACCTGACATATCCTGCAACAGTTCCAGGAACATATACAATTCTAAATAAGTAGTTATGAAAGAAATTAATGACTGTACTCTCTGCAGCTTTATCTTGCAATTAAAGGCAATTTATTTTCCCATTGTTCAGTGGATCTCTGGCTATTTGCTTTTTTAATGTAAAAAAAACAGTGTATGCATATTTTAGATAAATTGGAAATATTGAAAAATATAAAGAAAATTAAAATTGCCTGTTACCCCATCACCCTTGGGCAAACACTTTCAACATTTTGCACAATTCCTTCTAAATTCTTTTCCTATCCCTATATGTAAGTATTTGTTGTAGTTGCAAATAGCGTAGAGGTATTTATGATATACTTTTTAGTTTTCTGATGTAGCCTATAGAGTTCCACAATTTTTAAAACAGCTAATGTAATATCTTATTAATCATAAATATAGACATGATCAACAATTTTTGGTAGTCTTAAAATGTTTATTAATAAACATCTGAAATACTTTAGAATTATTACACAGTAAATGCAGATAAGGGCTCCAGGAAGAATAGAACTAAGAAAACTATTTATAGTCTTATGATTCTGTGTATGTGATTCAAACTTAGAACCTAAAGGGTTTGAGAAATTTGTACACATTTCCAAGAACACAAAATAAGAGAAAACAATAGTTGTGAAATAAGTGTGCTCTTTCATTCATAAACTTAAAAAGCATTGCTGAACACTCAGTCCTGAATTAAATCCACAGTGAACAAGACATACCAGATGATTCTGCTTAAAGAACTCACATCCTAATTAGGGAACAGACAATATATAGTTAAGCAAACAACCGAAATAAGTACAGCTTCCAACAAGTGCCAAGAAGGAAATAAAAAGGTTGCTGTCAAAGGAATAACTGGAGGGACCTACTTTAGAAAGGATCATCAGGGTAAGGACAAGCCACAAGAAGAGCAGGGGAACACTCCTGCCAGAAGAATAGAAAGTACATGGTGTTGAGAGGGCACGCATCCTCTAGGAAAGGACAGAAGACTGGCCCTCTAAACTTAGCAGTGAACTGAAGAGCATTTGGGAGACAGGCAGGAGTTGGATCATAATGGGCCATATATTTGATCTTAGCTATTGTGCAACAGCATAATATATTAGATCTGTAATGCATATAAATATAAAAGCTATTAGACTTTGCAATTCCTCCTACCATTTCTTTATATGTTTACCTATATATATGTACACTCATAAAGACAGCGGTGTTTATCTACAAATCTGATTACAAATGAGTATATTTTCTAATTCAGTCATTTAGTTAGCTCATTATAAAACTATATATGTATATTTTTTTAAAGTTTGGATAAAACTGAATGCATATAATGCAATGGTGCACACAGAAATGTTGATTGAGTCAGAATTGCTGTTACTACAAAGACAAGATTGTGAAATTCAAATATATTGGAGGAAATTTGTCCCTGATATTACTGCTTGTTTGTGTTTTATTTTCTTTAAATAAAAATAATTGAAATAGGAATCCATGGAAGTGAAATATAAGTCTGAATATCACTTCAGGAAATTACTACGTTAATTGTTTTATGCCATTAACATCTCATATTAAATCACATAGATGATTCTAAAACATGAATTGTTTGTAGTTAATTTTTAATCTGTAGGCTATTTCTCACCACTCAGTCACTCCTTGGCTTCCTTTTGCCCCTCTATATTTCAGCTGAATTCTGAACCTACCTGAAGCTTAATAAACCTGGTTAAAATGTACTTTACAGGGCACCTGGGTGGCTCAGATGGTTGAGCGTCTGCCTTCAGTTCAGGTCATGATCCCAGGATCCTGGGATCGAGTCCCGCATCAGGCTCCCTGCTCCTTGGGAGCCTGCTTCTCCCTCTGCCTCTCTCTCTGTCTCTCATTAATAAATAAATAAAATCTTTAAAAAAAAATGTACTTTACACTAGTGCTATGGTAGACACCCAGTTTTCACAGTATATATTCTCCACCACCTCCCTCTTAATGCTGTTTTCAGCTTGCATTTCCACCTTCTTTCTTCTCATCAATTTTTCATTTATTCAGCATGTCCAGATTCACAACTTGATATTCTGGCTTCTGGTTTCTGACTTTCTGGTGGCCAGGGCAGGGAGCAGCCCAGAGGCAAGAGGGCCCAGGAATTTTTCAATTTTATCCTTTGAGGGTTTTTTGTCCTCCCAAAGCTATGTGGCTTATTGGGGGATGGGGCTAAGTAGGTTATGGTGCGCAGAGGTATCAGGACAGATATATGTCACTTCTTCTGGGTGGCAGCCATGATGATGAGGCAGGGCTCCATGATGCCTTGGCCGAGGTAGCTGTCATCACCACACAGTCTCTGAGCAGGGAGCTGGGAGACAAGACCACATGGGCCAGACACTGAGCAATGGATTCAGCTGAGCCTACCTCCAGCTCTGCTAGTGGCAATGCCACCATCAATTCTATCTTCTCAATGACCAGATTCCAGAATTTAAGCTGTCATGGATTGTAGTTCTGCACACCATCATGGAGCTCCATGATATTCTCATAGGACAACATAGGGTTAGCTGTGGAATTCCCTTCCTATGAATATACAAAGAAGGGAAGCATAAACATTTTCTTCCATGTCGGCATTTTGTTGAAAATTGATAGCCAGTGATACGTGCTTCCAAAACCAACTCCTGGGCCCAACTTAGACCTACTGAATCAAATGTTCTGGGGCCAGGAACTGGAATATGCTTTTTAAAAAATACCCTTGGTATTGTTAATATTTCTTCACACTAAGATTTAGAACTCCAATTATTTAGAGTTCATTTATTTACCTTAACTTGCATCTGATATTTATCTCTTCCCATGGAAGATTTTAGATGGCTAGATTCCCTAAAAATCAAGAAAAGTCAAAATATGTGAGAAAAAAATTAATATATGGATGACTATGGAAAGTACAAAAATATGTTTATTTATTTAGTTTTTTTAAAAAACTTTTATAATACATTGGTACCCAAGAAATAGGAAAATTGCTTTAAGCTAGATATTTTTTTCAAGAAAAGATAGGCATTGGAGCTAGAACTCAAAAGATTCACATTTTTGAATGAGAAAGAGCAAGGGAGAGAGAGACATTATGATTCCAGAATTTCAAAAGCCTACAAATATACATAAATAGAGGAAAATTTTAATAAATATCTAGGAAGAGAGAGTAAAAATTAGCTCCTAAAATTCTTTGGGGTCTGGAGATGAAAGACCACTTTCTAAGTAGCTCAGCATAGCCGTAATTCCTAGGGAAGATTTGGGGATGCATCAAAAATGGTTCAGGGACCTAAGAAATATACCTGCTTTCCAAAAATCTTTACCTATAGGACAAATGGAGAATATGGTAGGCTGGATGGTGCAAGTCTGCTTTGCCTCGGAAGTAACGCAAACATTCCCAGGAAGTGGCCTTAACAGCAGTTTTAAAGAAGGAAGGTCCTACCCCACTTCTCTGTGAAAGAGATGCTGATAGGTGCGTGCTTTGAAGGACTGAGCAATCATCCATTCATGAATCTCACAAAAAAAGGAAAAAAATTTTCCTCAAGTCTCCAGGTAGTTGACTATATGCAGTGAAGAATTTTAAAAGATTATTTTAATTTTAAAAAATTCACGTATTTTACTGTACTGTGCTGTTCCAAAATGTCACTCTTCTCTCAACAACCATGTTTGATATCATGTACAGACAACCATAGGGCAATGACTACACTGGAATTGGATAAGTCAACCATTTGAGATAAAATGGATTCAAAGCATCCTTATGGCCTAAAGGTCCTAAAAACTGAGCCCCTCTCTCCTTTGGTCCCAAAGACCAGAGGCTAAGTGCAGGATCATGCTCTTGAATGAGAAGCTCTCAGCCCCAAGTCTTGTCTCCTGCAGCTGGCTATGCAATCGTAGGCAAGTCCTTTAACCTCTCTACTAATTGATCTCCTCATCTCAAAAGAATAATAGTAATACTTACTATTATTATCAAATATATGTGTACAAGCCACAGAAAGCTGCTGATTTTTAAAGACCTAACACAATTAATATGCTATCAAATTACATTTAATATGTTAAAGCCATTCTTGATTTTTCAAATGGCTGCCAAGCACTACAGTATTAAAAAGCATATATTCTCTTGTGTAGGACTCATTTATATTTATATTTTAGGACAAGCACTTTAAGAGGTGTGATACTTGAACCTTTATGTTCAGTTTCTTTATTGCACATGATACAGCACTTTTTATTACTAACACATGCAGGTGGAAGCATACTACATACTCTAAATCTCTTCTCTTATTGATCGTATTTGCAAGCAAAAAACTTAATTATTCCTCTGTAGTTTCTCGTAGCTTATTTGTTTGCTACTTTTTTTGTTATACTCCAATAACACACAGATTTTGTGCCACACTCGAGCATGATTGAGCACATTCTTTGCAGTTTAGAAGTGCTTAAGCACACTTCTCTCCCACCACCAACCCTGAACATAGCTGCCATTTTTCAGAGTCAGCCAGAAGCGTGATGAGCTTGCAACAAACAGGATTTAAAGAGCTAGAATCAATAAGTATACTCAGCATTACTGCATGGCATACCCCAAAGGAATGGTAAAATGACACATGAGCAGGAACTAATGGTTGATATCTTATGGAGCATGACAATGATTTTTCCAACAGTTGGCTGCGTGGGTTTGGAGGCTATTCTTTGGGAGACAAATCACATCCATCCACAGAAATTATAATTACTGCATATTCCAGGTTGAAATTATTTTAACCAGCTTTATTGATGTATCATTTGTTCTACATTTCCTCTGAGAATTGATCCAATAGATAACTGTTGTACATTACTGTATATACACATAAACACACACAGAGAAAAGAGAATTATAACCATTTTCAGATTCTATTTTCACATTTGTCAATGCATTTATCCAACACTAACAGTTTTTCAGTCTCAGGACCAGGACAAATTTTTGATACTGAATTTAAAGCCCAAGGCTTTTTTCTCTGTTGTGATGAGGTTCTTCTGTTGGCACCTGTGGGAACACACACAAGCCTGCCTTAATAAGAATAGAGGCAGGAGGATTCGCTAAAGCACTCTTTTACAAAACTGGACATAGATTTAACATTTCATAAAATTGCTATTACCGGATTTATGGTTTAACTTCACTGAGGTAAATAAGCACCTTAATCCTTTTTAACTGGGAAAACATTTGCTAAACTAGGCTGATGCTTCTATGGACATTATCTCCATCTCCCTAAGGTTTCTAAGTTACATATACATTTTTCTTTTCTAACAGTTAGGGCGACATGAAATGATGCTGGTAGTGTTTGCTTGTTACTAAGCACTAATTGTAGAGAAAGTGAAAATCAACATAATTATAAAACACAGTTGCATCACTTTCTTGGGAGAGGGGAAGTAAAGGTTACTGTATACCCTGTTATTTTAGCTGCTCTTTCTTAGCATTCCCTTTCTGCCCCTAACCAGCTAAAGAATTAGTTTCAGCCTCTCATTGTCTCAGGAAAAAAAACAAAAACAAAAACAAAAAACATACTATCCTCTCCCTATGTTGAGAATTTTATTTTCTTTTTCTACCTAATTTGAAAGATCCAGTCCTCCAAGGCTAAGTAATACTTTAATGTGAGCTGATGATTCTAATCCTCACCTGATTCCTATTTTTATGGGAAAATGTGGGCAAATCACAAGTTTCAAGTTCCTCTTTTATGAGGTAATTTTAGCAACTCTTTGGCTTAGTTTTATATCTTGAACTCTAATAGATTTGTAAAACATATAATATATATAAATTATACATATCCCTAAGTCACATATATAATTTATATTTATGTGTCTATATAAACTCCAGTTATATATAAATAAGTTCCACATATAGCATCAAATTTGTTAACATGCATGAATTGTTATAATTTTGACTAATATTGTTACTTTCTTTTAAAAACACTTTTCCATTTTGGAAATGTTAAACCATGTGACAAAAATTTCTGAAACGATAAAAAGGAATTACTTCTAATTTTAACTAACTATTATTATCATTTGTATGTTTCCCTAGCCTAAGATAAAACCCAGATCTCAGTGTGTCTCCAAGTTGTATTTATTCTGCTGTGCCTGCATCAGCATTTCCTAAAATTTTGGCCCAATTTCAATTTCTGAAGGCTTCCCAACTCATCTATGGAACCATTCAGAAGATCTCACAAATATTCCCAAACTCAGAAGTTAGGTAACCAGGGGATCCCTTAGACTCAGTGGTTCCCGCTCTGATCTGTGTTGTCATGCTGCTTTAGAGCTACCCCATTCCCTCCCCACCTTGACATTATTACCATTGAGCCTGCTCTGAGGCTAGCAATAACTGAAGCAGAATATAACATCATTGTACAGCTGACAATGCCACCCCCTATTGCTCTCAGTTTCTGGCACCAACTTTGCTGAATTCACGAGGGCTGACCTGCATTTCAACCTCTCAGAGATTTTAGTAAGATGGCTAGGATTTTAGATTCTTCTTTCAAGATTAAGTATAAATCCAGAAGGTAATAGTGTTGGTGATGATACTAGTGACCATGGTAGTCATCATCACTATCTGTTTTATACTCTAAAGTATACCCTTCATTGCACCATTGTCTTTGAACCTCTTTTGTGCCAGTTTAGGGAATTTGTTGCCAGGTAGTCTTTCACAAGAGATGAGGCCTATTGAACCTCTCTAGTAAGACCAGTTTAGGTTTATGCTTCAGCACTAATATGGGCATATTTCCCTCTGTTCTGTTGTATTCCATTCAGGAATACCATATGCACTGTGCCTAGAGCAAAGCATACCAAAATAAATAAATCAGTCATAGCTCTACTCACATGGAGCTTAGAGTCTATCAAGCAGGGGAGAGACATATGGTAGACAAATGTTTGCAGCATTAATGAGTATTATAAAAAGTGAATTCTAGGCTGTTATGTGAAGCCAGAGAAAGGGAATCTAATGTCAGGCAAGGACTTCAAATTAGCATAGGTGTGTGTGTGTGTGTGTGTGTATGTGTGTGTGTGTGTGTGTGTGTAGGTATTGGCCTATGTCCCTATTTTGTCCCATCTGTGACTACTCCATTGTATTACATGGAATGGCTTTACACATTTAAATTGCCTACTGGGTTCCTGAAGGCAACTGAGTTGGGACCCTGGAGTTTATAGGTCAAAGAAAACATCCCAGATGTAAGAGTCAAAGAATGAGATGGAATTAGTCATAAAATATGGGTGTGGGATATTGGAAAAGAACATTCTAATAAAAAAAAACCCTGTATGTACAACAAATAAATATATTATGAAAAATCACAGCAATAACAATCATTTTCATATCACAAGAATTGTTCTAAGTACTTTAGATTTATTATGTCATTTAGTCTTTATATCAAGAACATAAAGAAAATTCTATTCGAATCCATCTTTTTTTAGATGAAGAAACTGAGATTTGGAGTTAAAGTAATGTGCCAAAATTTACCCAGTCAGCCAATGGTCAACTCAAGATATGGATCTATTTTTGTCAACTTTAAAACATGAAACTTTAATTGCTATGTGAGCATTTTTCAAACTGTGGGTGCTGATCCATTAAATGGTCATTAAGTTAATTTAATAAATCAATTGCCCAGAATTTTTTTTAGTAAATACAATAGAAAAAAAGGATAGAAAATATTACAGCATGTCATAGCTAAAAGGGGTGTGTTAGTTGTTAAAAAATGTTGTCAGTAAAATATGTGTATGAGTATAAATTTGTTATAATGTGAAATCTAATTTTATTTTGTAGGGTCAAGAATATTTGAGAAAGAAAACATTATTCTCCCTAGCTCTGAAATGAGAAAATAAAACAATGCCCTGTGTGATTGTTGCATAGAGAGCAATGGGAAGATTATTAGAGAAGTAGGTAGGAATTGAATGGTAGATTTTTCTGTGCTACAAATTTGAACTTAATTTAAGGGTATTGAAAAACTATCAAGGATTTAATTAAGAGGATGATACAAGGGGCACCTGGGTGGCTTAGGTGGTTAAGCATCTGATTCTTGATTTCAGCTCAGGTTATGATCTCAGGGTTGTAAGATCAAACCCCATGCAGGGCTCCATGCCCTGCTTAAGATTCTCTCTCTCCCTCTCCCTATGCCCCTCCTCCTCCCCCCACTCTCCCTTTCTCTCTCTAAAATAAATAAATAAATAAATAAATAAATAAGGTGATAATGTATGTATTTTTCTAAGATCATTTTGGAGTAAACTGAGACAAGGAAATCCCAGAGATACTGCTCAGGAGAATATTGTGATTATCCAGGGAAGCAAAGATAAGAGCTTTGATAAAGGGATGGCAATAGGGTGCCTGGGTGGCTCAGTTGGTTAAGCGACTGCCTTCGGCTCAGGTCATGATCCTGGAGTCCTGGGATCGAGTCCCACATGAGGCTCCCTGCTCAGCAGTGAGTCTGCTTCTCCCTCTGACCCTCCCCCTTCTCATGTGCTCTCTCTCCGTCTCTCATTCTCGCTCTCTCAAGTAAATAAATAAAATCTTTTAAAAAAATGGCAATAAGGGCACATTCTGCGTGGAGCCCTGGGTGTTATGCACAAAGAATGAATCATGGAACACTACATGAAGAACTAATGACTTAATGTATGGTGATTAACATAATAATAAAAATTTTTTTTAAAAATGGCAATAAATATGGAGAAACCTGGAAAAATGGATTATTGGTATTTTGGGGAAAGAATTGACAAAACAAGTACGTGATTTTTTTTTCCTTTCTTTTATTTGCACACTGTTAATTAGAGTATAAATCCAATTTTTAACCTTCCTTTTTAAGTTTAATTTTCATCATGAACATTATTTGATATAATTATAAAATATTATTTAAAATTATTTTTAATATGTAGTATTCAAACTGTTACAATTTTTATAGCAAAAGTAATACACACTAATTTTAAGGACAAAATCTGTATTAAAAATTTCTATAGCAAAGAAATGGAACCCACCCTAAAGAAAAATAATTGCATAAATATTTTTTATTAACTATATACATATTATCCCTTTCTCAAAATAGATTTTATGAAGGCTATAAAGTTGCTCTGCATTATACAAAAATCATATAAACCTAGTATTCATGGGTGCAAATATTTTTTAATGCATATACCATAAGTCATTGTAGTCAGAAGTCAAAATTACAATTCTGTCTGGTTGTACCTTATATTACATTAACTTTAATTTAAAACAAAACTGACTTTCTAAAACAAAAAGTAGCAAATCAAGAGAGAAAGAAAGAGAGACAGAGACAGAGAGAAAGAAAGGGAAGGAGAGAAGGAGGGAGGTAGGGAGGAAGGAAAGAAGTTGTTTTGTAAGAAAGTCTATTATTTTAAGTCAAAAAAAGAAAGTACAGGAACATTATGAAGGAACCTTTGTTTTTGTAGATTACATTTGCCTATATGGAATCGAAGAGCTTCTCAGAATCATAAGCAATTTATATTTCCTTTAAAAATTTGGTTACTATGTTTTACCCAAAATAATTAAGACAAAAAACAAAGATTATGCAGTCTCTCAAATAAGGATAATATTACCTATGTTGTAAGATTGTGTTTAAGATTGTGTAAGTTTATCCTTGCAAAATAGTTGGTTCATAATAAAGATTATGTAGGCATTTGAAAAAGGAAGGAAGGAAGATAGGGAGGGAGGATGGTCATTCACTGATAATTCTATTTCAAGAAATGCTTTCAGAAAAAAAAATGCATGTCATTTTACATGTGTTTACTTAAAGGGTGTATTAACAATTGGAAAGGACTGATTGGTATCATTTTGCGTCCACAGTTATGAAAATGTTTTTATTAAAGAGACTGATAGAAGAATGTTGGCACTGCTTCATCATTCTTAAAGAATAAGCCAGCACCTGTTATCACTATAGGCAACATTGGTTTTACCACCCATTTAACATGCTGATAATTGTTCCTGAAGATTCTGACACTAGGGATAGAGTCTGCATACTTTGAATGGTCCTTAAGTATCTGCAGTGTTTGACTAAGTCAAATATTTTGAGTTACAAAATCATTATATGCATTAAATGATCATATTTAGCACATTTATTTAGACTTCATGTAAGTTACCCACCTTTATATCTCCAAATTATTACAAAAACAAATAAATTTCCCCCTCCTTTTTATTTATATCACAAGGTAAGAAATCATACTAAAATTAAGACAAGGTAGAGAACTTGTCCATCAAAAAGAAATTTTTGTATATGAGTCTGAATAGAAGTGACTAGTTTAATGCAGGCTAACGGCTTTAATATTAAAGAAAAAGAATAAGTAAATAAGTACATCTATATGTATAAGTGCATACACATATTTATATAGACCCACATATGGGCACATATACACATGAATGTGAATTTATGTTAGTATTAGTCACTCTTAATTTTGCATTAATCTGGACACACATATAACTACTTTATTTTCAAAATTATATACAAATTAACAATAAAAGTATTCACTTACTGAGTAGTAGCCATTCCCAGGCATTTTACTAGAAATTTCCAACATATTATCACCTAATTATTTCTGAAAACAATTCAGTGATGTATTATTATTTCATTTTTAAAGGTAAGATAAAGAAACTGAAAAATAGTGATGCCTGGTAAGTTACAACCAAGATATACGCTTCCCACTTTAATGTTAAAATATCCTATGATTTAGCAGCAAAGTACACATGCACTTCTTAGACAAAGCTATTTGAAAATCTAAATTTATCTTCATTTCATAAAAATTTACTCCTGTTGATGATGATGAAAATGTTCTTTTATTGCACTTTATTTGCACTTTGTAATTGTACTACATATATTATTCTATTTCTTGTGGTTCTGTTCTCTGTTTTTCTGTGCCAAATAATGTATCATACTTTTACTTTTGGGTATCAAATAATACCTTTGGGTATCTCTGCCATATATAGTGATGTTTCCATGTGTATATATGTTGTCCCACCAAATAGACTTGAACTTCACTGTGGGCAGACGGTTAGCTATGTGTGAACTCTATAGTATCTTGATCAACGCAGAGTGCAGAGGTGTTCATTTAATACCCATTGTCTCATAAGTTTATTTGTTAAGAATGTTACCAGAGATATGTAATAGTTTACCAACTGCCCAGCCTTTTAACATGAAAAACTTGGTAAGATTGAAGCATGTTTACTTCCTTAACGTAAATCTCTCTTTCCTTCAATGTTGACATTCTTTTTCTGCTTGGAGGTTATGCAAGACTAATAGTAATATTTTTAACATCTATTAGTTTACCAGCAAACTTCATGAAGATCATAGGATTGTTGATCTCCTGCTCCCTTAACACACTTCTCCAGCCAAGTGCCAAATTACACAGATGGAATATGTAAATAAAGAAACTTTATATAAAATAAGCACCAAAAATATTGCACTTCTTGGCATGATTAGAAAGAAAAAAAACTACCACTCCACAGTTGGAAAAATTCAGTACATAATGAAGAGCAATCTGTCACTGATAATTTTTTTAAAGTTATATAATATGGGAATAGCTTAACAGAAATATTACTTTTAATGAATATTAGAACCTTGTTTGTGTGTGTTCAAGTATAAAATATAAACATTACTTAAACATGTTCATTTGGCTGAGAGGCTATAAAGCGTATTTTTTCTAAATTCAAGGAAAATACACAGTCAACAAATCATGTTTTTAGAGGTGAATGTCAACTTTAAATAAATAACTACAATAGGAAGTAATTTTCTTTGAGAATAACTTTCATTTTTGTGTGGCTCTGAAATCTCAGATTTTCTGATGATGAAGAGGCCCTTTAAGACACTGCTGCCTCTTCTAGAATGTTAAATGCTTGAACATGACCCGAAATAGTCCACATACCTGTAAACTGAGAACAGGATTCATCATACACTAGGAATGCAGGAAAATGAAGCACAGTGAAGGAAAACACATATGGAATTTCACATGGCAGATCAAGAGACTAAGTTGCTCTTTATATTTAAAGTTAAGATAAAAATCCAGAGCTTATAAAATCAAAAGGCCTAAAACAATAATAAAAGCCACCAAGGGTTTCTCAAGCCTCTCCCAATTCCAATATGTTGAATCAGTTCAGATGGTGCATATGAATATTTAATTGGTTAATCCTTGAACCACATTTCACTTCTATGCAGCTCAAATTCAAAATACAGAAGGGAAAAGGAAAGAAAGGGGAAAAAGCTAAATTTTAACAGACAGGATGCATGATTAAAGAACTCACTAAAACGAAAAGTGCAACTTCATGGATTATTCATGCAAAAGTAAGGCAATGATGCAAAACACATATGTACATGTGCACAGATAGTCTTAGCCTTTTCTCTTTTTCTAATTAGCTGCATGATGAATCTTAGGACTATTTGAACTATATAGCTTTCAGGCAAACTGATTCAAGTGCAAAGCATTACTGCCTCAAACTTGCAACACCTATTTCAAGGGCCAATAATTTTTTTTTCCCCTCTTGTTTGTTTTGGGGACGGTTACAGAGGGTTGAATTTGGTAGAAATTTGAACTTCAGATAAAACTTTACTGTTATAAACTGCATTCAGTGTATCAATTTCCAGAATTGAAATCCAAGCTTACCCTAATGTCTTTCTGCAATAGACCATTTACAAAATTCAACTGGATCTAGCAATAATTTACCATATTCCTGGATGTAATTAAATGTATAAGAGACAAAAAGCCCCTCTTGGAGAATTGGATTGCTTATTGCACTTTTTAAAGGAATTTTAGAAGAAAGATATTGATTATTCTTAAAAGTGTGGTTAAAATTTTTCATTCCATTGTATGATAAGAAATTACTTATGTGTCTTTCTTACTCCTCCCTTTATTTATGAGTCTAAATAAAAATTACATAAAATCTCAAAAGAGTCATTCAGATATTAGCCTGTTATGAATTATAATTTATTTTTTATGTTGGAATATAATAATTGTGCAGTTTGATTATTCAATATAGAATTGTTAATTATATACTTTCTCTGGGAAGCTATAAAGAAGGAAACATTTATTCTGACAATAAATACCAAAAATATAAAGTAAATCAAACCCCTACAATTCTTTTCGCAAACATTCGCTTAGTATTTCTTTTGAATTCTATCCTGTAGTTTCCTCTCAAAGTAATTTCCTCCCTGCATTTCATGCATTTGTTCATTCATAGAACACTTTTTTTGAGTGTCTCCCATGTTTCAAGTTCTAGACTATGTTCTGGAAGCACAGATTAAAACAGGTTATAGAGCCCACTCCCAAAGAACTTCCAGCAACTGTGGGAGGCATTCAGGAATTGGCAGTAACAACATAATTGGGCAAGTGTCCGTGGCAGACGCTCACAGTTACAAAATTTCTGAAGGCACCTGACCTGATCCAAAGAAAAGGTAATATTTGATTTTTTAATTTAATTTAATTTGTATTATTTAAGTAGGTTGGCAAGATCTGTAAAGATTTTACAGGTAAAGGAAACACCATATGAAATACAAGAGAACATGCCTCACTTAGGAAACTGCAAGAATTTCTGTAAAACTGGATAAGAATTATCTCTTGAGGTTGTAGCAAGAGATCAAAATGAAAATGTATAAGGAGGACAAATTATAAGCGTCCTTGGAAACATATCTACAAAGTTCTTCCCTGCAGCTGTAGGACTGAAGTCCCCATTTTCCTACTAGCTGTCCAATGAGGACTGCTCTCAGGTACTGGTCACGTGGCTCCCTCCTTCAAAACTCACAACAGAACATTTGTTGTGCATTGAATTGCTCTCATTTTGAGTCTCTGGTTATCATTCTTAGACCTCTAGACCCAGGTGCCACATAATTACATCCAAGCCACCCAGATAATGCTCCTTTTTAAAAAAAATCAACTGTGCCATGTAACAACCCTAATCATAGGAGTGAAATCCCTTACTTTCATAGGATGTGGACACTAGGGGGGAAGGGAATGCTCTAGAGTATCTTAGAATTCTGCCTACCACGCTGGCTAACCCGTAAAATATTCCATGGGAACTTCTACTCACTTTCTCTTCCCTATCTACTGCCAGATGCAGATATCCAATTGAGGACTCTGAGACCCTGAAAGATAGTGGGGCCACCAGATAAAAGGACCATAGGTCCTGGAATGAGTATAACCACCATTTACTCTTCCCAACCCCCACCTTCTTCTATTGTCCTGGGAAGTGAGCAAGAAATGAAACTTTATTGTCTTAGATTTTTGGAGCTCTTTGTTCAGTTGATAACCTGTTTTGGTTATTGTAGAAATTTGCATCAAATAACAATAAAAATAATATTGTGATATAGGAGAGCTTACTGTTTTCTAGCTCTTTAAATAGTTCTTCCTTTCCCTAAAAATTCAGGTAGCTCCTCTCCCTTTCTGTGTGTTGTGGCCTTGAACAGAAAGCTATATTTTGAGCCACTAAGTAGATTTTGTAAATCTTACTATGTGCAGACATCAATTTGAAAGCTAATGTTCTTTTGATGTGCAACATGTAGGCTTTATTGAAAAGAAATATTTCTCTTGGAATTACGAAAACCTGGCCTTTGTATTTCAAGAGCAAAGTTGTGAGGTTCAGGATATAGACTATATACAATGTATCATAGATCAGTGAAAGATGCATGCTAATATGCAATCGTTTTCTTGCCTAAAAGGAAAAAGTATGATCGCTGAGGGAAAGAGAAGGATGGAGGGATTGTGAGGAGATACTGCCTCCATCTATGTTAAGGAGAGATATATACAATCCTGAGGGATCTGGGAGCCACATAGAGAAGCCCCTTGTGCAGCAAGAGGTTGAAATGGTGGAAGAACAACACTGGTGGAGGTGCTTAGTGCACTAATGGAGACTCATTGTTGGAAAAACACCTGTGAGTTCCAAAGTATTGAGGGGGCTGACAAATCTGTAGGGGCTGAGAGGCGGGACAAGGACCGCATAGCAAGCATGAACTTGTCCACTAGAGGCAAAGGCTGGGCCAGTGAGAACAGAAGCCTATGCAAAGCAAGATAGGGACACTGCTGTGGAGCCGCTGAAGATAGAGGATGACACTCACTGCAGACAACACTCTCCTGATATTAGACTATATTTATTACATGACTCCCTCCTCCATATTACTATTACATTACTTTCAGGGAGAAGGGAGGAGAGTAGAGAAGAAGGGGAAGAATTAATGCATTTGGAATGCTTCAGGGGAGTGACTGGGTTTATGAACTGGTGATATGAGGCTTTCCATCACCAGCTGAAATAGAGGCCCAAGCTGAAGTTATTTGGAGAAATATCTCTGAAGATAAGGTGTAACATCTTTCCTAAATCACTCGATGGAATACTTTTTAGTTTAAATATCAGTAGCTGCTGATGTTAAAAAAAGGTAGGAAATGCACACTCACGGACACACACACACACACACAACTTCCCAAATGAAAATCTACTTAATTTTATGAAGATAGTCTACTGAGGCATGCTGTGTGTTTTAATGGGTTTCTTTATTTTGCCTAACTCTTAAATGTTCCCTTGAATTTCTTCCTCTGCCATTTTTGTTTCAGGCTCGAAATACCACCCTCAAAGACTTCCAGGCACAGCCATGTCAAGCAGAGTTGACTACCTAATCTTTAGCTTCGGCCCAGATCTTCCTTCAGAGTTTCACACTGTAGTTTGAATTCCTTACAAGATGCCTTGTTGACCACTTCTTTACCTTGCAGGAAGCTCCAAACCAACATGTGTCCCTTGTCCCATCTGCAACTCTTCTTATATGTTCTACCTTCATCACTGACATTAAAAATCTTAACATTGTCTGAGATTTTCTTTCCATCTATGTAGATGAACCATTACCATTATGCAGACACCTATACTTGTATGAATTTTACTTCCTAATTCATTCTCCTACTGTATATATTTTGTCATTCAACTTATCCATTGTTCTTTTTTTTCTTAATTTCCACATTTTGGATTTTTCTCCCTAGTACCTGCATGTTTTCATTAAAATTTCTCTCGTTTTATGTTTTAATGTTTTTCCCTATTTGTTGAATATATTTATAATATTCAGTTTAAATATTTGTTCTTTCTTTTGCATTAGTTCTGCTTTTTTAGGTAACGATTTTTCCATTAATGATTTTTATTGCCTAGGGTTTGAGCTTCTCAGGAACTGAGAATTTGTATTTTATTGGATCTGTCCATTACTTTCACTAATATTTGTTACTGGAGAAGAGTTACAAAAACTTGGTCTTTAACTTGAGTCCCCCTTGGTTTATGATTGGAAATTCTATTATCTCATTCTAGACTGATAATCCTTCCAGCCCTGATCTACTTCTAGGAAACTTCTAGTAACTCTGCCCCTGTCATTGATTTCATCCTAGATCCTTACTTTCTGTTCTGATTAGCTCATGCGGTGGGGAATGAAAGTGGAGATGGAGGAACGTTCAGATGCTCTCCAGGCTCTGTGCACTCATTGACAGAGGATCTCCACCACAGACAGACTCTAATTCCTCTCCTTATTACCCTACCTTATGTGGCTGACAGTGGAGCTGGTGCTGCTATATTCCTGCCCCATGGAAATGAAGGCTTGGGGAGAGGAAAGGGCATAAAGAGGAAATCTAGCTCAACCTGTGCCTCATCTGAGGCTCCTGGCCTTCTCTAATTTACAACCTTCCCCATCTCCCACTACCCTTGTTCCATCAAGATCCAACCATCTTTGGTCTCTCCAAAGATTTTTTTTTTAGTTTTGTTTGTTTGTTTATTTGTTTGATTAGTGGTTGATAGAGTTTCTTGTGGCTGATGCTTTACATATTCCAGAGAGCATCATTCCTATTGCATTGTCTACTCCAGTGAGATGTCACTCCCTGAGAATATAATGTGGAACAGTGCTCACCAGAATTTTGCAGTGATTCTGGATTCATTAACCTCCCTAACTGTTCTATAGTTGGTTCTGTGAAGGAGTACAGAGGACTGTGGTAGTTCATCATGGTGTCTAGAAGCAGAAGAAACTATCAGTTTTTAATATCTGACACCCCTTAACTACTGACAGTTCCTTTAGAATAAACACTATTTCAATCATCAATCTATACCCAGCATGAGATTCAGTACTTGGTACATAGTAGAAACTTAATAACAAAAGATAAATCAATTTGTTAAATGAAATAAGAAAAAAAGGAAAGGAAATTTACTTAAGAGATATCAGAGAAAGAAACTGAGATAAAGACAGACAGAGACAAAGAGAATAAAGAAGGAAATATAGAGCATAATTGAAAATTTTCAGGTGAATAACACTGTTGATGAATTATACTCTTGGTTTTACTACCATTTAAAGAATCTCATAAGATGTCATTTTGCTCAAATATAATCACAGGGCATGTGTTTGTTTTATCTGTCAGCCAGAACAAGTAGCATCTCATATCATTATCTATCTAACTGCAAAGAACCAAAAACAAATCCACAATTTGTCTCATTACTGACTTCTTATAAAAGGATTTAAAAATAAGATTCACATTGTCAAAAGCTATTGCCTTCAGCATGAATATACTCACAGATTTTTCCTCAGAATACAATTTAATTAATCCAAGGATATGCACATCAGTGACAAAGCTTACTAAAAATTAAATATGTACTTCTTTCTTGCATATATTGCAAAAATCAAAAGCTTTATCTGTCTTAGGTAAACACTCTTCAGACTATAAATATGGCCTCCCAACCATCATCAGCTATGCTCTGAATCCATAACCATACAGAGACCATAATTTAGGGGATTAGTGACAGAGCCAATTTCTTGTCATAGAAAATCACAGAGTTGATGGTTAGTACGCATACTTTGATTCTTCGGGTGTATACAGCTGTCCTACTGAATTTCTGATCACTCTTAGAAATTATTTTAAGTAAATGTCTGTCACAGGTATTCTATTAAGATCTTCTTTTTTGAGTTGAATCTCATAAAGCATAAGCAGATTTTTTTTTTTTTTTTTTTTTGCTTTGGCTCATCGAAAACCATGTTTTTAACTGAAATTTTAGATCAGCTTTAGAGGCCTAAGGAAAAAGTACCCCATAACATTTTCAGGGGAGTTTTATTTCCAAAAGAACCTCATTATAAAGAAACCTTATCTAGAACATGGGCTCCAAGAAAAATATGGCAAGTAGCAGTGTACAAAGTTCAAGGTAAGCACTAACAACATGGATATAAATGTCTTCATGAGAACTCAAGGAGACAATTTGGATCATAGCCTTTAATAAGAAAGTAGAGGAAGGAGAGGTTCATAGAGTTGCATCTGCTTTAAATATCCAACACTTTTAAATCAGGGGAAAAAATGGAATCAAAGCTATGCATGGGGAAATGGAAAATGTTCCCTAAGTGGAGTATTAGTTTGAGTTAGGGAATAGGAGAAAAAGGAGTTTTGGCATTAAAGACTAATTTTGTTCTTTATTTTATAAACTACTGGCCATTTGGTCATTTCCTGTTAATTATTTTTAATATTCCCTTGTATATTTTTTTCCAGTAAGAAAGGAGTACAACCAGACTACTTATATTTTATTCAGAGTTTTCAGACAGATTCAATGTTTTTGTTCTTATCTGACAAATGCATTTATTGAAATTGTGGTTTGTATTTCAGGTAAATACAGTACAGAGACATAGGAAAGCAATGTCAGCATTAATCAATTTTTTGTTCTGCATTAGTTGGAATAAAACATTCCTGGGTGACATGACAAAACCACACTTTATAAAAGGGAGACAAGATCCAGATAGCTTTTGTTTTTTCTCTTCAAAACTTGTCATATTTTTCCAGCTCAAAAGTCTTTCTTTAAACTAAAACAGATATAGAATCCTAGTACATATATTTAAATTTTGATAGCTTTATCAAAGCATGATTTCCTTCTTTTCTTTTTTTACTGAGATGGAGTCTCAGGCCTTCTTTAAGTCTGTTTTCTTCTTTGATTTAATATCAAATATTTCCATCATATTGTGCTCATAATTTCTTTAAAAGCAAGTAACAATTGACTGCATGCTATGAGTCTCACAGTGTGAAATCTAGACTTGATCACAAAATATTTACCACATGAAGCCCTAAGATTGGAAGACTTTTTCTTTCCAGTCTTTTCCACCTATGCCATAAGAATATGTATATGAGTATATATGTATATATAGCTTTATCTTTTATTATTTATTTGTATTTATTTCACCATTTTATATCCTCTAGCTGTCATACGAAGTAATAAACATAATATTGGCTTAAAATTAAAGATTACAAAGAAGTTAAATAATTTATCACAATTCAAGCCTTATAAACAATTTTATATGAATTTTTAAGCTTAGGCAGAAAAATCTTTAAGTAGAGAAGTTTGGGAGCTTAGAAATATACACTCTCATTGTGTGTGTGAGTCTGTGTGTCTATGTGTTTTAATTAATTTCTCTAAATAGATCATGTTTAAAATATAAAATTATGCAAGGCTTATATAAATATGTTATTGAATTTGAGATCACTAAATATGCAATGTGAATGAGAAGGGACTGTAAAAATTACAACCATGTTTGCATGAAGAAGTACATAATTTCATGTGATTATTTACTCAATGCATTAACTTTTAAAAATAAATTATGAATATAAATATTTCTAACAAAGTTATAAAGCAAAATTTGGAAAATGTCACACATATGAAAGAAAAAGTTACTGTCATATTGATGTCTCGTTCATGTTCAGTATATAGGATTAATTTTTAATATTAGTAGAAATATAGTCAAAGGATATCTTTAAAGAAGAAAGACACAAAATTTTAAATTTAAAAACAATTACTGAATTGTAATAAAACACCATTATAATGCTGATGTACCTATCAGTATTTTCTCTTTCTCCTGTTCTTCTTTTAATGATTAAATATTCATATTCACTGTGGTCTGATGAGACAGTTTCCAGCACTGTTGGAGGGACTGTGATTTGTGCCACACTTCTTGGAAAGAAATCAAGAGTCTCAAAAATGTTCACACATTTTAAATGATAATTCTACTTTTAGAAAATGTACTGTGGGCATAATTACAAATATGGACCAAATTGTGTTTTATAAAACATTCCTGACAGCCTTATTTGTATTAGCCAATTTTCAACAGGTAAAAATCCAGTTACAGAGAAATTGTTGACTAAATTATGACACATCTAACTGATAGAATTTATGAGGACCATTCAACTTATATTTTTGAAACAACTTTAATGACGGAAAAATTATTCCTATATACTATAAAGTAAAAGAGCAAATAAAATAATATCAACTATAAAACATGTGAAAAAAGGTTAATCAGTTATAGGTTAAGTTAACCCCTGTACAAAGGTTTTCTATCTCCGAAATGAGAAATACTAGTATCCAGCTCATAGACTTACAGTGTATATTAACTAAGATACTACATGTGAAATAACTGGTTCTAGAACTGGTGTGTGGTAAGCACTATATACATTTATATACATTATATAAGGTTAGCACTTATAGGAGAATTGGCTCAGAAACGGGAGGGAAACTCTTTTCTTACTAAACAGTTCGTAGATATCTTTTCTTTCTCTGCACGTGAAGAAAACAATGATAACCAACAATTTCAAAATTAGTAAAGGAAAGCTAAAAAGCTTATCTTCCTGTTTGCAGGTAATGAATGAACTAACACTATCAACATGGTGAGGACAATCAAATGTCAGATACCAATGGTCTGGCTGGTCTCAAATGAAGTAACCACTGAAAACCGTGTCCACTGGCCAAAAGTAAGTAGTGACAAGAGCCAGTTATCCATACACTTGGTCTGTGCCACAGCCTCTGAGAGTGGCTTGTGTATTCTCGTATTCTCTATAGAGTGGGCTCCTCAGTGTCGGCCACAAGAGCAGGATCTTTTCTTTCCAGGCCCATAGAGAAGGGCAATTGTGGTTAAGGGTCCTGTCAGTGACTGGGAAGTTACTTATGATGAGGCAAACCTGTACAAAGAACCCACAGTTCTGTTTTTGAGAAATGGATGATTTTATCAATGAATTAATAGAAAGAACTCTATTCTTCCTACTAGCTTCATACACATGTGCTACACATGAGATGGGCTAAATTCAGCATACATTTAAGTCCTCTGGCATGTCATATATTTTTAACATTTTACTTGTTTACCAACAAATTTGCCAGGCAAATATACTATTCCCTCTTTACATATATGGAAATCAAGGTTCAGTGAGTTTGAATGACCCACCCGATGACTCAGCGAGTAAATGCAGGAGCAGTGATTCAAAGGGGTGTGTTGAGTCTTCCAGTCTTCTCCAGACCCTGTCTCACAAGAAATATAGGTCATCTTCACTGGGCTCATGGACAGCAGTTCAGCTCCTTAGTTCACATTTTGAAGAGGTCTCCACACCCTTCTATGTCTAAAAGAGCCAATGGTCTGGGGCGCCTGGGTGGCTCAGTTGCTAAACATCCACCTTCAGCTCAGGTCATGATCCCAGGGTCCTGGAATCAAGCCCTGCATCCAGCTCCCTGCTCAGTGGGGAGCTTGTTTCTCCCTCTCCTCCCTGCTTGTGCTCTCTCTCGCTATCTCTGTCGCTATCTCTCTCTCTCTCTCTCTCTCTCTCTCTCAAATAAATAAATAAAATCTTTAAAAGAGAATAATAAAAAAGTCAATGTCCAGCTTCCTGTTGTGACAGTGCCATAGAGAGAGTCGATGTCTAGTCTCTGTTGTGAGATCTTTATAATATTGCACTCGATTCAGAGCCTTCTTTGTCATATTCATCCAGGGGAAGTAAATCTGAAATTGCTTTCTTCTAGGAGTGGGATACACGGGTCACCACCAAACTGGGAGCATAAAATGACATCACCGGGTTAAAAAACAATCCCGGGCTAAAACTGGTAAGTGAAGAAAATCTTTACAACGTCACAGCTCTGATTCTGACCACGTGTGATCACTTACAGCTTGGTTTCTTCTTCAATTACTTCACAGTTTTCTTCAAGAATATTGGTGGGTATTTACTTTTTGTTTGTTCAACAACTGAAATATTTTAGGATTTTCCCCAATTTAACAGAAGGTGACTTCAAGTCTCCACTTCTCGAAAAACCACTCACTGCTAAATAGCAGCTTTCCAGCCCCCACTCATTAAAGTTGCAGTTGGAAGGCTTTTCCAGCCTCAGCATCATTACGTCTAGTACCATGATACATAAAAGATAGGAGTTACTTAACTCTGATTTGAAAAAATATATATATTTTGGTTGACCCAAGCATTTTCAGATTGAAAGCAGAATTGTGGTATTGGAATTAGAAGTAGTATTGAGGAGTATTCTATACGGTCATTTCATCTTTTAAAAATATTTTTCAATCTCTTCCTGCATTTCAAAATAATATATACCATGTTTTCATGTTTTCAATGATCCCTTTTCCTATCATCTAATTAAGCTCATTAGGCACAAATATATAACATTTGAAGTTGAGTTTGTATGAACTTTATATAAGGACAGTCAAATCCTTTTAGTTGAAATATTTTGAAAAGAGTGAAAAGGAATGGTTTTAGTGGGTGGACGATTTAAAGGATGATCTCAATGATCAGATCTAGCTGTATCACTCCTTGTAGAAGGTGGGGCGATTGCTACTAGAATAATTCACTCCAGACTGAGGCTTGGGAACACCTTTTGAGATCTACAGCGTCCCTACAAGAATTTTTTTTTTATTTTGATGATCATCTAAAAAAATTATTCACTCTTTCTGGATTACCTGGTGGTCCTATTTGTTAATGAAATACTGCAAGGGGATTCCAGCACTTGCATTTTTTTTTTAATAATGGAGTCCAAATCTGGGCAAACAAATGTTTCCAAAACTTTGACTTAGGAAAGAAATTACGGTATTAGGGCAATTGAGTGATCACACATGATAAACTTGAACGGCAACAGAAATAAAGCAAGTATGAAGGCACGTATTGTCGTCATGTTTGAGGTAATCTAGTGCACTCCTCCCGTGTTGATGTTGCCAGTTAGAACAGTTTATTAATAAAAAGTGTGGAAACAAATATGCAACAAAAATGCATCTTTTCCTTAGAATATTAACACCAGACATTCACGTAATGCAACTTTCAGTAATACTATAACATGCAAGTAAAAGGGCAGCTTTACAGAATTATCTCATTAAAGAAATAGTCAAGAATTTGTCAGTTTTATTTAAGAAGGAAATCTAATCGTCCTGAACTAAGAAGCGGGGTCTTAATGTTTTAAAGAGTATTTAGACAATATACGCAGGCACGCCAGCATTCTCTGAAGTTATATTATTAAATTCAAACTATAGGAATAGATTACATGTAGAACTGGGGCTGAGGTGCCATCCTTCTGCCGTTGGCATGATGTAGTGGGGAGGCCACTGGAAGGACCCTCGGCAAGCCAGACATCTGGTCCTGGCACTTTCCCACATTGGATTATTTTGAGCACAAAACCGAACCTCCCTAAGCCTCAGTTTCTATGCCATTCAAGTGACAGGACCTAAGACTGTTTCTAAGATCTCTTCCAATTCTGACATTCTAGTAAAAGGATGCCCCAGGCATCCGATGTAAATTTATGTGTCATATTTTTAGTTTTTTAAAATAACTGAACTTCATGAATAGTGTATTTTTGTCATATTCCATCAGAGTATTCTTCATCTTCAAACTGAAGAAGAGGGTGAATGATTCCGACGTTATTCTAAATAAAATGCCTAAAAGAATGAGACCCTAGCACATTCATTAGTCATTATTACTTGAGGGCTATCTTACAGTCATCTTCTTAAAAGAGCACAATATGTTTAACTGCAATATTTTAGTATAGTGGGAACTTCGTTAACCGTTAAATTGTCTGAGAAGCCTTTCAAGTATAATATGCTTTGTTTCAAACAGAGAAACATCATTCATTTAAATTTAGTGGAGACAATGTGGGCATATGTACATGTTTGGCTGTATTCAGGTGGTAGAGATGAATTACCATGTCTCTGATGACAAAGGCATGGGGTCTCTAAGTGTTCTGAGACTTTAGTTATTTAGAAAACCAAGTCTCATCTACTATCTTTATAAATAGGTTATAATCAGGGTATTCCGCAACTTATTTTTCCTTTTGTGTATAAAAAAACACATAGTCATGTGTTTTTCGGGCTGATTTTTTCATCCAAGGAACATTCGGCAATGTCTGGAAACATTTTTAGTTGTCACAGAATTGGGGGTGGGCACAGTGTGGGAGAAGTGCTACTGGCATCTCATGGGTGTAGGTCAGGGATGCTGCTAAATGTCCTACCATGCAGAGGACAGCCCCCCACCCCCCACCGGACAAAGAATAATCCTACCCCAAATGGCAGTAACCAAGATTCAGAAAACCTCCTGGAAAGTGCATGTGCAAGTTGTCGTTCGCTTTAGTATCAGGTCTATGAGAAAGTTAAAGGGTACTTTTCTCCACATCCTCTCCCTACAAATCATGAACTTAAAACTTTTATTCAACTACTATAATTCCTTTTTATTTTTCTGTTGCATTCTATCAGTCTTCTTTTTTTTTAAAGATTTTATTTATTTATTTGACACGGGGGGGGGGGCACAAGCAAGGAGAACAGGAGAGGGAGAAGCAGAGTCCCCGCTGAGCAGGGAGCCTGTAGCGGGACTCAGTGCAGGACTTGATCCCAGGACCCTGAGATCATGACCTGAAGGCAGACGCTTAACCAACTGAGCCACCCAGGCACCCCATCTATCAGTCTTGAATACATAAAGAATTGAAAATCTTTAAGGTGATAACTTGGGGAACTTGCTTCTGCTACTTTGCAAATACAATAATTTCATTGCACGGTCTGTTTAGTGACTTGTTTGCCAGAAAGGCTTCATTTTTTATATTACTGCCAAATAATTACTGCTTTTGAAAATTTGGTTGAGGAAGCCAATGCAGTCTTTTGATTCTACTGTTGTTTTTTCAGTGTGTGTAAATTGAGTAACCAAGAGTTCTAGGAAGGATAAATTGGGTAAGGATTGGGGGAGACTTTGGTGTTGATATTTAAAATGTGTTATACATGCTTCTGTCTATTTCCAAGTTTGTTCAACATAATTTCTTCCTTTTTTCCTGAAGTTGAACAAGTCACTGTTACTAATTTTTTATTACCATTTCCATTTTCTGAAGGAATCCCAAATCGATGTCTAGGTAAACCATAATGGAGGCCTGTTGATGGCTCTCTTATTATTCTCACAGGATTGCAGCGCCACCTACAGGAGTCCTTGTGCATTCCACCAGTGCTCCTAGCAAAATTCATACGCCTGCCTATAGTACAACGGAGAAATGAACACGTCTGGAATGCAAAATACAGCAAGACAACAAACAAAAACCCAAGGGAAATACTTGTATTGTATCATATGTCTTTCAGGTATGAACTTTCCTGAAGTCTTTGAAAGCAAGTAATTTCTTGATTTTCAACTCTCTAGGGAAATACTACTTTCAAAAATCTGGATTCTTTTAGCAAATAACTGCATCTTTAAAATAAGAAAAACATACCTCTTTTGTTAATGTGTTGAAAAGAAATGAGTGGCGAATGTTTAAAGATACTGAGTTTTGAAAAATCAATACAAAATTTTATAACTGATCTGGAAATTACAAAAATAAAACAAACCCATAAACTAATGTAAAAATAAAAAGTAAACAGGAAGATGCTTTCATTTTCCTTTTCCCATTCTCTTCAAAACATGGGTTTATTCAATTGAAAGTCTACTTCCTATTTTTGGTAAAAGCCAGAGTTTCTAGGTTTAGAACTCAAACCAGATTTTTGATAATGACAACAGATATCAAGTTCATGTTCTTGTCTCCTGTGCTTCTCTTCCTCATGCATGTGAACTTTACTAATGAAAAACTGTTATACAGACATATCATAAAATAGTATCTGTGAGAACCTTTGCAAGAGTCAAAGGTGGGTTTAGACCATGTCAGTAAACATCTAGTTGTTAGGTAAGGATAAAGTTGGCATTCAAAAATCTACCACTTGACTCCTGTAGAAAGGACATTTAACACTAACAGCCCAGTTTTGACACTAGCCAGAGGTAAACTTTGGTGATTACATCATTAAAATCTGTCTCCCCACTCTGCATGTGCCAAGCAAATCATACGCTTTGATGCGGTGGAAGGGAAAATTACCATAAATCTTTTTTCACTACTAGAATGACCATTGGTTCCTTTGGTAATTTTATGTAGTGTGGATTAAAACCAGACTTTGTCTGTTCCTATCAGAGAAGGAAAAGTAGGAGGAGCAGAAGATATTTTTAGAGTAAAGACCAGCCAAGCAAATTAAATCAGACCATTAAGCTTAATGGAGTTTGAGAGAGCAAGGGCAATTATTAGTTCAAAATAATGACCTTCAGTCCAACTTCAAGGAAATGTGTAATAGCAGAATTCCCTCAGCCATTCAGGGAGGCTCTCTCTCTCTCTCTCTCTCTCTCTCTTTCTCTTTCTGTCTCTCTCTTCCCCCCCATCTCTGTCTACTGAGCGTAGCCATAGAGAATGGAGGTAGCAGAAATCAATAACCAACTAAACTGACCGTGAGATATAGTTATATAAGCTTAAATATATTTTTCCCAGTAATATTAATTTCCTCTGATAGAATTAAAGTAGCTCATCAAAAGTTAGCCATATGGAGCCTTCTAAGAATCCAGGTAGAATAATTCTTATAAAACTTGGCCCTGAGGGAATTTGTGACTATTTATAGCTTGAAAGTGGCACACTAGCTATAAAAGAATAAAAGCTGTTGGAGATAGTACCATGAAAATAATGAAAAGAACCAAATGGTTCTTATGGGATGACATCAGTCTTAAATGTGGTGAGAAAAACCTTATTCTTTCTCTGTTCTTTTATGCTGAAATAAGGTATAAGGCAGATTAGGTTTCCTAGTGCAGGGAATTTTAAATTGCCCACAGGCAAGCAGGTTGGAAGTAAAATAATGGCCTCATTTTTGTGAGTTTGAGGTCTACTTATATATATTCTTTTTGGGGGGGAGGGAGAGTTACTTTTATATAGTTAAGTCTTACTCAAATATAGTGAATAATAATACCAAACCTCTGAATGAAACCCTCTCCTTTTTACGCAAAATGGCTTTAGTAACCTTAATATCTAGTTTATGTTATGATGAACTATGATTTACAATACAGATTTAATGTAGCATACTTATGTCATGCCTTTGCTGTATAATTTTTGTAACATAAAAGCAGAAAGATCTCTCCATACTTTAGATCAATTTCAGAACTAAAATCATATACCTGATACATATTAAGTGACAGAATGTAACATTAATTTCTTTACATTTTATTTAAAATAGGCAAATCTATAAATATTTTATATGATCCTGGAAGTTCCTTATAAATAAATGAATAGTCCAAAAGATTCTGTGATTTGAAAAAGCAAAATCTCTTTTGAAAAAAGAAATACAAATCAAGAAGAAAATTAACACAAAAGACGTATGTATTCAGTCTTTGCTTAGGATCAAATTGCATTTTTCACATAATTTAAACAAAATTCACAAAGACTAAGTTGCCAAGTTGATACATGACTTGGAATATATTGGCAGTTATAACATAAATTCTGGAACACTGTTGAAAGAAAAAAGAAAATGCTGTTAAATATTTAATGCTACAAATGGGAATGCTTTACTATCATTTAACATCTTAGCCTAAAATGTACAATTTAATGAAGATAAGTATGTTTCAATCATTTTTCTGGATCTCTTCCTTAAGATAGATTTTGAAAATCCACAGTTGTGTATTATTTTACTAAAATATATTTTCTTTCCATTCTCTAAAAATGGATTTTCAAATATCTTTTCTATACACATGCTGAGAATTATAAGTTGCTTTAAATGAAACAACAGGAGGAGCTCTTATTTACTGAGTAACAAAATCACTTCCTATTAGATGGAAGATTTCATTTGTATCACTCTAAATAAGATACAGTACAAAGACTAAAGGCAGCATTGGCTACTGACTGAGCTTCAATCTTGGCTATGCTATCCATAAATGGGCTGACTTTGGAGGATTCTTTATCTTTTTTGAGTCTCAGTTTCTCTATCTGAAAAATAGTAAAAATAAGAAGAACAGCAATATCTACCTCATGGGTAGTTTTGTGTATTCAGTGACAAACGTGTAAATGCCTGCTATGCCGTCTAACACGATAGATACTTAATAGAAGCAGTCCCTCAACTCTCTGCGTAATACACTTAAATTCCAGTTCTTCTCTACAAATTATGTATTCTTGGATACACCTTTGTAAAGACTTTCTCTGTAAAATATAGATAACAATATGGAAAAGTACATGTGAAAATCCCAATGCATTCATAAACAAATCA
The DNA here is from genome assembly GCF_037043125.1 of Eumetopias jubatus. Lineage (NCBI taxonomy): Eukaryota > Metazoa > Chordata > Mammalia > Carnivora > Otariidae > Eumetopias > Eumetopias jubatus. The sequence continues at coordinate 49,048,633 of NW_028274812.1, forward strand.
GTGCTTCCTTGTTTAACCAATGTGCTGGCTAGAATAGTTTTCACAATGCTGTGATGGCAAACCCCAAAATCATAGTGACACACTATGTAAGAATGTATTTGTCTGTCATTTAAAATCATCGTGGGCCTGGTGACTCTCCAGGGCAGCTCTCTTCCAAGGGCTGAAACAGGGATCCACACAGCTTCCATCGTCCTCTCTACACTCTGAAACACTTGACCTTCAAAATCAAGGTAGAGGAAGAGGGTGGGGAGAGTTCACACATGCCTTGAAGTATGTTGGACTGAACATATCACTCTGTTCCTAGAACTAGTAGTATGGCCCCAGCCAAACTTCAAGGGAAGTTGGGAAACATAGGGTAGCATAAGGAATAATCCATGAACTCTGTTGTCTGCCATACAGAAAAAAAAAATTGTCAGCAAAGCTATTTAATATATCTTACTCATTTTAACAGTTATGGTTTATTTTAAAAAATGTATTTGATGCTGATTTTAAATCTTTATTAAAACTATGAGGAGTGAAAAATTTTTTTCATTGTTTTCTTTTTGTTTAGAATATTCTACCTTTCGTAACATTTTTACATATTCCAATTACTTGTATGCTGCTTTGTTTAAGTGAGTATGTGTATTTTAATGAAGGATGTATCATTATCAAATTCTCAAAGAGGCTTCTGGTCCTTACAGAAGTTTAAGAATCTAGGTTTAAAGAGTCCCTATCTGAATTTACTAGGGTATGATATAGATACATGAACCCCACTAGAGTCATTGAACTCTTTGGCAATATTCTTGAGTGGAACATTGATTTCTGGGAGTAAAAAAATTGTTGGTAGCTTCTGAGTTAGAGAGATATTGAATGTCATTGATAAACAGCATTTATCAAGGAGGGGGATGGGGAGGAGAAGGTTTGGACGAAGAAGGGAGTATTGGAGACAAAGAATCAGGAGTTCTGCTTTGAGCATTCTAAATTTGAAAAGCGTTTATGCTTCTAGGCAGAGTCTAAGTGGTTTCATATAAAAGTCTGGAACTCCAGGGAAAGTTCAGTGTGGAGCCATAAATCTCAGAGTTTTCAACTTATGGGTGATATTTAAAGCCATGAGACTAGAAGCCACGTGACTAAGTAGCGTGTTTAAATAAGGAACAGAAAGCAGTTCAGCACCAAGTCATTCCAAAATTTGAAGCTTTGAAACAGGAGGCAAAATTAGCAAAGGAAACTGGAGAGGAATGGATAGAGGGGTCAGAGGAAAATCAGGAAACAGCAGTATTTCAAAAACCAAGACAAGAGAGGATTTCAAGGCAAGAGCTCAGCTGTGGGAGATGCTGCTGAAGGAGGAAGTAAAATGAAGGACAAGTAGTGGCAGAGGGCAGGATGGAGGCTCAGAGGGAGCTAGATCAGGGTTGCCTCTGCCCAGGGAGCAGGAAGGACGTTGCACTGAAGCAGGATGAGGAGCAATCTGAGGCTAGGAAAGGCAGAAAAGAAGCGAAGACAGTTAAGCAAGCATATGAATAATTAACACATGCACATTACCAGTATGACTTAATACAAATCCAATTCCCTTTCATTAAAGATCTTAAAATTTTCTCGTAGGACAGTCTCAACTGAAACATTGGTGTGTGTGTGTAATTCTCCTTTGCTTCTGTTCTTACCATTTGTGTCTGAGGTCCCCAAGACCACCACAGGTCTGGTGATTTACCAGGAGGACTCAGAGGGGTCAGCATACGGCACAGTCAGTTGATGATTTATTATAGAGAGAAAGGATGCAAAACAGTATCAGCAAAGGGAAAAGGCAAAAGGGGCGAAGTCAGGAGGAAACCAGGCACACATTTCCAACAGTCCTCTTCCAATGGAGTCATGCAAGATATGCTTAATTCTTCTGGCATAGAATTATGACAACCCATGTGAAATAGCATCTACCGGGGAAGCTTATTAGAGACTCATTACCCAAGGCTTTTTTTTTTGGAGCTGGTCACATAGGTACCTTCTGCTGAGCACATACCAAAATTCCACACTCCCAGAAGGAAAGCAGGTATTCAGCATAAACCACATTGTTTATACAAAACAGTCCAGGTACAGTGAGCCTCCCTCATCAGTTGGGGATTGGTGGGAACCCTCCCAAAATCTAAGTTCTCAGACATCAGCCAAGGGTCAACCTTGCAAGCAGGCCTTTGTAAGGATAACAGTCTCAGGACTGCTATTCTATTTTCTATATACCACCTGTTATGGACTGAATGTTTGCATCTTCCCCCCAACATTCATATAGTAAAGCTTTAACCTCCAATGTGACGTTATTTGGAAGGGGTGGCCTGTGGCAGGTAATTTGATTTAGATTAGGTCATAAGGGTATTACCCTCATGATGAGATTAGTGCCCTTACAAGAGGAAGAGGGAGATATTTTCCTGCACACCCACCTAGGAAAGGCCATGTGAGCACACAGTGAGAAGGAGGCTCTCTGCAAGCCAAGAAGAAGGTTCTCATCAGAAATTCTGATGAGAATCAACTTTGTTGCCACCCTGATTTCAGACTGCCAGACTCCAGAAATGCGGGAAATAAGTGTCTGTTTTATAAGCTAACCAGTCTATTGTATTTTGTCATAGCAGCTCAAGCAAACTAAGACAACATCTAAAGTTGATTCTCTGCTTCTCTGTTGTGATGCTTTTTAGCAATATTCTGGCTTCAGTGCGTACCTATCAAAGAGGCTGAGCAAAGAAAAAGGTAATTAGGGAGTGGGCATTATGTGGGGTGTAGCCAGATTATCAGTGTGTCTGGCAGCAGCTAAGCAAACCCAGATACTGTTCTGAGGGCCAGAGGCATGGCGATAACTTAAGGAGAACTGGTAAGGGCATGAGAGGGTCAGAACTTAAAGCAAAAAGAACATTAAACAGTAATATTTTTAAATTTTAAAAATTATTTTATAGGGGTATTAGTTTATTCCAGCTCCTACTTTTTTACCTAGATACTAGTATTTCCAATTGTTGGAAATAAGGCTAGCCACACCCAGACGATAGGTCAAAAGTGGTAGAATTGAGGTGTCGTTCACACAAACAGACTTGCCCTGATTTACAGCCAACTCTGGTTTCCAGGGAAGTCTGTTGCAGTTATCTATTACTACATGACAAAAGACCCCACAACTTAGTGGCTTAAAGCCACAACTATATTATTTTATCTTGTGATTTTTGTGAGCCAGACATTTGGACAGGGCTGAGTGATTCTGCTATTCCATGCTCTATTCATAAGATCACTTGGTAGTATTCAGTGGCTAGGACCGTTCTGGAGGTCCAACACAGCTTGACTCACATGCCAGGCATCTTGGTGGAGATGATGGAGAGCCAAGTGGAAAGCCAGGCATCTTGGTGGAGATGATGGAGAGCTGAGACTATCAACTGAAGCCCCTGCACATGACCTCTTCAAAGTGGTGGTCTCAGGGTACCTGAACTTCTTACATACAGGCCCAGACTCCCAGAGAAAACACTGTAAGACCAAAGAAGAAGATTTAAGTCTTTTTACATAGCTACAGAAGCCCCAGAACATTATTTCTGCTCCATTCTATTGGCCAGAGAAATCACTAAAACCAACTCAGTTTCAAGAGGAAGACAATTAGATTTCACTTCTGGATGGGAAAAGCAACAAAGAATATGTAGTTATGTTTAATCTACCACATTCACTATTTCCATACTTCTCAATTATGGTAAGGATGGTTTCTTGCCCTATTTTCATCCCCATTTCATTTATAAAGTGTAGGCACTATTTTTCAAAAGAAGGAAACATTTTTATCTCTCTAAGAAGCTAGTAAGAAGTTGTCTGACTGCTTTAATTAGTTTTTACTTCACATCCAAGAGGTACTGATATTTATTTTGAAAACCAAAGAATTGGGTGCCTGGGTCGCTCAGTCTGTTGAGCATCTGCCTTCGGCTCAGGTCATGATCTCAGGGTCCTGGGATTGAGTCTTGCATCATGCTCCCTGCTCAGCAGGGAGTCTGTTTCTCCCTCTTCCTCTGCCCCTCCAGCTTGTGCTCTCTCTCAAATAAATAAAATCTTTTTTAAAAAGTGAAAAACAAAGAATTTCCAAAAACTCCTCTTGGGTCTGTATATGAATGATAAAAATAAATTTGTCTGACATATAAACAATGAGATATGATAGAGCTGGGTCTGTTCTCTCAATAGAATAGGGGATTACTTTTTTTTTAACCATTAAACACAACAACATGGAGTTTAATTTATTGTAAGGTTATACGGCAAAACAGGACAAAACATGATTCCTACAAGGGGAATAACAATGACAAAAATATTTGAGGAAGGTGTTTAATGTGATTCAAATTCATGCTCAGTAGTCGTAATAAATGAGTATGTACAACCACACAGCCATTAGTGGTTGGTTAGATTTTTGCTTTAGGATTGAGATACTACACATTCACTTGTATACACTTATTAAACTTTTTTTTACTATTAAAAGTCATGATTATCTTCTGTTAAAGAAAATTAAATTTAATTGAAATTTTAAATATTGTTAAATCATTGACAAGATGTAATAAGAACAAGTTTGCAACTAGAAAGTACTTCTCTGTTTCCAAATGTCAAAGCAAAATAAAGAGCACTCTCTTTCAATATCATTTGCAAACAGACTATATTATATAAAAGGTAATATCACCAGGTAAGGCATTGCAGGTTTTGTTTTTGTTTTTGTTTTTAATTTATAGGCAGCAATCTCTTGGGCACCAGCCTTAGCCATATTTTTCTTGATCTATCCCTTCAGGCAGGAGAAACAAAAACGAAAATAAATAATTGGGACTACATCAAACTACAAATGTTTTGCACAATGAAAACAAAAATAGCCAATAGAACAAAAGGCAACCTGCTGAATAGGAGAAAATATTTGCTGAAAAATAGTATCTGATAAAGGGTTAATGTCCAAAATATATAGAGAACTCATATAACTCAACACCAAAAAGAAAAAAAAGGATCTGATTAAAAAATGAGCAGAGGACCTGAATGGACATCTCTCCAAAGAACACATACAGATAGTCAAAAAACACATGTACAGATGCTCAACATCACTAATCATCAGGAAAATGCAAGTCAAAACCACAATGAGATAACACCTCATACCAGTCAAAAGAGCTAGTGTTAAAAAGACAAGAAATAATCATTGGAGAGGATATGGAGAAACGGGAACCCTTGTGCATTGTTGGTAGAAATTTTATGTAAATTGGTGCAGCCACTGTGGAAAACAGTATGGAGGTTCCTCAAAAAACTAAAAATATAAATACCATACCCATACCCAGTAATTTCACTTGTGGGTATTTGCCTGAAGAAAACAAAACACTAATTCAAAAAAATATATCACCCCTATGATTCTTGCAGCATTATTTACTACAGAGAAGATATGGAAGCAACCAAAGTGTCCATCGAGAGATGAAGGGATAAAGAAGTGGTATAGATATACAATAGAATATTACTCAGCCATAAAAAAAGAATGGAATCTTGCCATTTGCAGCAACATGGATGGACCTATAGGATATTATGCTAAGTGAAGTAAGTCAGACAGAAAAAAATGCCATATGATTTCATTTATATGTGGAATTTAAAAAGGCATCTGAGTTTTAAACATCATCCTAATGACATTACGTAGGTACCACTTTAATAATCAGTGGATCACAAACATCACAGGGTTTATTTGAAAGTTCATGGGGGGAAAAGTCAGTCCCCTTAAGAGGGATTTATCTCTTCTCTCTTCCCTTTGGAATAAAACTGGAAAATGGAGGAAGTGATTGTGCTCATATTGTAGAGCACACATCTTTCAAGATGGCTTTGACTTGAGTTGTTTCATTTTCAACTCAGTCAACACTAGGATGGATTTTAACTCTGGGTTTCATTTCAGGAGTGTTACCCACTGTCCTATGTGAAAAAGGAGGGCTATCTGTGGTGGGGTTTTTAATTTCCAAGCTTAACTCCAACAGCTGCCATAGAAAATGTCCTTCTCTTAGACTCCTAATCACCAAGAAGGCTGTTTGGCAAATACCGCGCCCATGTATGAATATTCATTGTAAAGTCAGTAGAGAGATTGATAGTAGTTGACCTGACTTTATCCTTTCTGGACCCAGACAATATTACCAAGAAAACTTTAGTTGCACCACCTTGGTCCAGAGCTACGTCAGGACGACCAAAGGGCCAGAACAGCCTGGTGGCACCAACCTCAGGGCTTCTCCACATCAGATTCAGGTCTGTGTCCCAACCCCCGAGCCTGGAGCTGTGTGACTGGAGTTAAGTTTCTATGGCTGCCAGAGTCACCTGTCACTGATAAAGTGACCCTGCTCATATCCACCTGACAACCTCCAGTCTTCAGCAAAATCTTTATGTAAAGGTGAAAACCAAGAAAAATAGAAAAGGGAATAAAAGAATCTTTTTACTGGATGTTTTGTTTAGATATTTATATTTTAAAAATCATTCCTGCTCACATACCTTTCTCCTAATTGGGATTTAATGATCTAGTTAATGAGAACTCTGGTCATTTTTACTGAAATCAACCAACCTTTGAGATAACTAAATGAAAAATATATCCTAACATTTTAGAGGCAATATCTCTCCTCATTTATTTTGTTCTGTGGGTTGAAATGTTGAGTCTTCTATCAGTAATGCTAGAGACCAGTTTTATAGAAGTGCTGTGACACATTTTGCAAATTGAAAAAAGGGGGGATGCCCAATTAAACTTGAGTTTCCAATAAAAAATTAGTCCTTAATTTGTTGTTTAAGTCTATACCATGCAATACTTGAGACACGCTTATACTAAAAATATTATTCATTGTTTATCAGAAATTTAAATTTAACTGGGCATCCTTTATTTTATTTAATATCTCCAGTTTTTATATGCATTGCATTTCCATAATTAAACTTAGAAATCTCACTTAATCAAATAGGAGACAATCATCCAAATGGAGAAAATGTTTTAAATGACAGTGAGAGTTGCCATATAACAAAAGTCCTTATAAATACATTAAAATAGCTAAACATCATATTGATTTATCTCTTTGACTTTCTTTCAATAAATTTAAGGTTGGTTGGAATGTAAAAGGCAGCTCAGTGGCCTGAGAATTTTATAACACTGTTGAGAAATGAAGATGTAAATTAGCAAGAAATAACTCCTTGCAAGAAAATGTCTCCTCAGTTTTACTGATATCATTATTTATTCTACATTAACAGAAGGATGCTTAGAAAATATGACAGGTATTAGAGAAGCAGAAGGACCCATGGGATATGGGGTTCCTTTTTTTCTTATACAGGCCAGTGGTTAGGAAAGTCCGATTGAGCGCTAATTTATTGTTCCGGTATTGTCACATAATACTGAAGACAGACTAATCCTAAACCACAACTCTCATATCCATGATACCTTGCATTAAAATACACTTTTTGCTTCTTATGATAAGTGGTTAACTTAACCAGTAGTAGACTATTGTATGTGTATACTGTATACATATAAGTATTGCGTGTGTATGAATGCCTACACATGTGTATGGATGGACAGATGGATATATATGTGTATATATGTATATGCTTATATATGTATGGATACAAACACACACACACACACAAACACATACACACAAAGTCACCTTCCAGAAACAAACATAGCAGCATTTTTTTAATCTATCAGTCTTTTTTGTCATTTTTTTAATTTATATTCAATTAACTAACATATAATGTATTATTAGTTTCAGAGGTAGAGTTCAGTGATTCATCAGTTGTATATAACACCCAGTGCTCATTACATCACATGCCCTCCTTAATGCCAGTCACCCAGTTACTCCATCCCCCCACCCCCCTCCCCTCCAGCAACCCTCAGTTTGTTTCCTATGATTAAGAGTCTATTATGGTTTTTCTCCTTCTCTGATTTGGTCTTGTTTTATTTTTCCCTATTTCTCCCTCCCTTCCCTTATGATCCTCTGTTTTGTTTCTTAAATTCCACATATGAGTGAGATCACGTGATATTTGTCTTTCTCTGAAAAATGGCAGCATTTTGCCATAAATTTTATATATGGACCTGCATTTACTGTTGACAAACACAAAAGAAAAAGCAAGATAAACCATAAACTTCATTATACATGTAAAAGAACCACAATTCCATATATATGTTTGCCCTTTAAATATTTATATATTTAATCAGTAGTTCAAGTATTTTGTATGATCAAGTACTATGCCTCCTTACCTACAAAATAGGAAGTTGATAGTGCTTTTTTTCCTTCCTCTTTCATTCTATTTTACACTGTATTACTTTTCTTTCTTTTACCAATCCTACCCATTTCTTGGAGAAAATAAATCACATTTTAATGAAAAACAGCAGAAAGGATCTTTTAAAAGGGCATATGTTACTGTGGAAATAGTCGAGGACTCACTTGAAGCAAAAGCTTTTCATGTTATCAGAATAAGTTTATTAAAAAATACATTAAATAAATTAATAGTATTAATAATACTATAAAAAATTAACTTACATAAAAGAATGCAGTGTTAGAAGCAATCATTTGAAAACAAGAACAACAAAACTATTCTCTTGAGTCTAAAAAGGTCTATTACTTCACAGTGTTAAGCTAATTTGCATTTTTGTTATGGATTCAATTAACGAATCCATGGGGGCTTGGGTGGCTCAGTTGGTTAAGCCTCCAATTCTTGATTTTGGCTCAGGTCATGATCTCAGGGTTGTGAAATCGAGCCCCACACCAAGCCCCCTGTCAGGTCAGGCTCCGTGCTGGGCATGGAACCTGCTTAAAATTCTGTCTCTCTTTCTCACTCTTTAAAATTTATTAATTAATGAATCCAATTTTATTATGAGACTATTCTATAATTCTAACTTCATTAACTGAAAGTCACATTTCCTACTAGAATGAATTAGTGAAATTTTTATTTTATGCTTGTGTTTGTATATGTATGTGTGTGAGTAAGATAGCCTTTACATATAAATTACAATGGTTATTGTAGTCCTATTTGTATGTTTGACTGAAGGGACTTGTGTATTAGTAATATTTTCATACTTAAAATGAAGAAATATGTTGTTTTTCCTTTTTAGGGAGTAACTTTCAGTCACTTTAAATATACCTTTTTGCTTTTAAAAGGATTCACTTGCTTATTTCTGCTACCTTTACCTTTTATCTATGAGGTGACAAGCTATTTCATATGCATTGAATTTTAAAGAGGATAAGCATTAGGTAAGTAGGTATTGCCTTGAGTATTATGTTTTAGAAAAATTATAATTAAAGCAGTGGAGATGGGGTATGAGAGGAGGTGATATTTAACTAAGTGATAATTTATTTTGTTGAAAACTCAAAACCCCATTAGAGGTTTCCATAAAGTTTCATACTACTAATGATCCCAACTTTTTATGTTGAGGAAAAAAGTTCCTATTTAGCTATTTGACAGTAGAGTGTTGAAAGGTCATTTGTCAGCAGGGTCACTAAGCTGTAGAACTTGTTAGGAAAGCCTGATATTGCTTGGTCTCACACTGTTGCTGTCTACAATCCAATGGACAGTTAACAAGAGCAATTAGGCAAATTCTCGTTTAGCTGAGATTGACCCCTTTTAATATTTTGAAACACACATAAGTGTCTGTCAAAGTACATCAACAACACTGTATTTCAAGATAGGAGATGCTACTGGCAAGGATTTCTACCTCCTGCAGAGAACTGAGATTTAAGGCCAACCAACCCTTCTACTAAAGCCTTGCCAGGAAAAAGGTTATTGAAGGAGATGGCAGATTCATGTTGGAAAGTCTGCTACTCAACTACATATTATACACATCTCTGCATTTACTCTACCCTATGTGTCCTTCTATGTTCATTAAAGTCATAGATCAGAAAGTATTCTAATTCCCTTCTATACTGAGTTCTTTATATGCTACCTCATATATTTTAATGTATTTTAGTTTAAAATGTAAAATCAAAATTAAGTAGCAAAGTGTAATCTTTGAAAGTGAGTAATTTCACATTTATTTTAATATTGCTTTGTAATGCCAAATATTTCATATGGGTGTGAAAGAGTGTTCAAGTGTGATCAGACTTTTGTAATATCTTTCAAAAGAGATAATTAGATATTTGTAGCATCTCTGATTCTTTAGAAAGTCAATCTTAATTTTCAGGTAAATTTTGAAAATATATAATAATTAAGGTTCTATAAACTTGAGTTCATTTATACTCTGTGAAGTTGTTGGCTCTTAGATTGTATCCCTAAGTCTCTACAAGCCCAGCTAAAAAAAAAAAAGTACTAACATATATACCCCATTATTCATTTATTCAACAAATATTTACTGAAGGCCTACATGTTCTAGCTACAATCCACAAAAATCCATAAAATTTATAAAAATACTGAACAAAACAGAATGGGTCCCTGACCTCCTAGAATTTATAATTTAGTTAGTAAATCCTAGATTGATCCTGAATAACTCAATATGTAAGTAACAAGTTTTCTTTTGGGTGAATCTCTCTAATAAAAAGATAATCTTTAATATCAGTGTATTGAAAAAAGTCTAAGCTATAATAATATAACAAATGGCACCTTATTTTTAAGGAACCTTGTTGCTAATGACTAAAAAAGGTACTCAACTGAAACAATTTCAGAAAGTGAGCATGTACATAGACAAATAAACACATACACACAGTTCAATATAAAACCTGAAGTCACTAAAATGGTTAATGTTAAATGTCTTTGACTAGCGTATTAAATTTTTATAAGAACAATCATTTGGACTTTTTGTTAAAAATTACATCCTAGGACAACCTCACAGATATTCTGATTCAGTAGGTTAAGTATCCATCCCAGGAATATACATTATCAATTAGTCTAATCTGATTCAGACGCTCCATGGCTTAACTTTGAGAAACATTGCCTTAAATAATAGACTGTATTTATGAGTTAGCAAATTCGGAACTTGTTCTAAGGAACTTGTTCTTTTATCATAAAAAAATGAAAACAATTGAAGAACAACAACAAACAATCTCCCTGTCCCAGAAAATATATAAAACAATGATTTTCATACATTTCAAAGAGTAGTAGAGGATTATAATTCCTCAGAAAAAAATAAACAAATGAGATGAGCCATATGGTTACTCCAGCTTAGTTCATGGAAGTCATTCTCAGAACTTAGAGCAGGTAAGAGGAACTTAAACATCCCTGAGGTGAGAACACAGAAATTGGACTTAGGAAAACTGAGGTAGCTAGAAATTGTGGGGCATATTACAAGAGGACAGGGAGCTGTAAAGAGACAGAGACAGAGAGATGGATATATGTAGAGGGATTCCTCTAGTCTTTGACTGAGTATTTAAACACATGTGAGATAAAACACAATAAGACAGGGGGACAAAACAGGAATTAGGCCGAATATTTCCCCAAGCTCACAGAGTACTGAAAACACTTTACATTCCTCAGTCAGAATGGAAAATATCTCATAATATACTCACAGAGTATTGAGTAGAATCAGAGAAGGGTATCACCTTAGTAATGAGCTAAGAGAGCCCAAGACTAAAAACTGTTTGGATTAGCCCTAACAAAGTTTCAAAGAGAACTTCAAAAGGATAAACTTGGTCTCAAATAGCTCAGCTGAATGCTAGAAAAGTTTCAACATTCTTTAAAGGCATATAACAAAATCCAGTTACCAACAACATAAAATTCATTAGGTAGAATATTCAAATAAAAATTCTGAGGTATTCAAAAAAGCAGTAAAATAAGAGATATAAATATCCATCAGTCAAAGTAGACCTAAATAAGAGATTATGGAAGTACAAGCCAAAGATTGTACAACAGAAATTATTATAATAATACGCTTATAAATAAGTTCAGAAGTGTAAGGAAAACTTAAAAATGATGAAAAGAGAGACAAAAGATATAAAAAATAGAAGTGTTAGCAATAACAAATACAATATATGAAGTGAAAATACACCAAAAAGGATAAAGAACAGATTAAACACTACAGAAGAAAAGATCCGTGAAATTGAATACATAACAATAGAAACTACAGGATGAAGTTCAGAGAGAAACACAATGAAAAAATAAACAGAACATCAGCAACTTGTGAGGCAATATCAAGTTGTCTAACAAATGTATAATTGGTACCCAGAAGCATGAAGATTAAGAGAAAATGGAAAAAGGTGTGAGGAGGCAGAAAAAATTTTTGAAAAAGTAATCAAAAGTGGTGAGAAGTACCTTCAGATCCAAGAGGCTCAAAAAACTCCAAGCAGAATAAGCATAAAGAAAAATACTCTACAACACTAAAGACATCCTAAAAATGATGAAAAAAAGAAAATTTTAAAAGCAGTCAGAGAAAGACACATTATATACAGAAAACCAAAGATATGATGATAACAGACTTCTTGTCAGAAACTATGAAAGCTAAAAGACAAGAAATGGCACCTCTAAATTACTGAAAGAAAAAAAATCTGCCAACCCTTAATTTTATATGCAATGAAAAGTGAAAATATTCTTTCCCAAATGAAGGCAAAATAAAGACTTTTTAGGAATAAAAAGAGATGTGTCATTTTATTGCCATTAAACTCTCTACAGGCAGGAGGATAATGCCAGATGAGAATTTTAATTTTCCCAAAGGAGTGAGTAGTGTTAGATGACTAGCTGTTTAAGGTACAAATAATAACCATGTGCTGTGGGTTTCAATCATATGTAGAACTAAAACATATGACTATTAAATTAGCATCAAGACAGGAAAGTAGAAATAGAAGTTTTTTACACCAGAGGGGAAGTGATATAATGCTAGTCAAAGTGATAGTAAGTTAAAAGTGTATATTGCAAATCCTATAGGGAAAACTGAAATATAACATAATATATGCTAATAAACCAATAATGGCTCTAAAGTGTCATAATTATAAAATAATCCCTAATGCAACAGAAGTGGACAAAAGAGAATTACCAAACAAATAGATGAAACATTTAGTAAGATAATAGATTTAAAACTAAACATATCAATAATCATATTAGATTTGAGTGGCCTACACACTTCAATTAAAAGATAGATATTATCAGGTTGGATAAACAAGTTTCAACATATGTTGAAACCCAAATGAAGTATGCATGAAACCCAGATTAAGTTTACAGGTACAAATAAGTTAAAAGTAAAAGGACGCAGAAATATATGCCATGCAAAAAATAATTTTAAAAAGCTTCAGGATAAGGAATATTACTAGAGAAAGAAGTACCATCTCATGATAGAGAAGTCAATTAATCAAGAAGACCCTAAATATGCCTGCACCTTTTAAAAAAAATGGGTGAAACAAACTATAAGAGAAATAACAAAAGTATAATTATAGTTGAAGATTTCAATATGCAGATTTCAACACTCTTCTCTCATGGATAAAGGGATGCAAAAATTAGACCAAAAAATTGAATAAAGTTGTAGAAGACAAACACACTCTCAACCAACTTTATCTAATTGACATATAGAACATTCTAACCAAGAACAATTAAAACTACATATTGTTTTTAAGTTCACAGAGAATATTGACCAAAATACTATATTTTGGCCCATAAAGCAAATTTGAATAAATTAAAATAAAGTCACACGTATGATGTCATTTGTCCACAATAACATTAAACTAGAAATTAATAAGAGTATATAAGAAAAAGTATATATTCGTGTATTTAGGAATTTTAAAATAACTAAATAACCCTTGAATAAAAAGGGTATCACAATGAAAATTAGAATATATTTCAAATGGTGTCAAAATGATACCACTTACATCAAGAACAGTGCTTAAAAGAAAACTCTTAAATTAAATGCTTATGTTAGAAAAGAAAAAAAGGTGTCACATAAATAGCCGAAGCTTCCACTTAAGAAATTGAAAAAAGTAGATAAAAACACAAAGCAAGTAGGAGGAAATAAGTAATAAAGATAATGCAAATCCGTAAAACAGAAAGCAATAAAAAATACAAGAGAAAAATTAATGAAAGCAAAAGTTGGTTCTTTAAAAGTGCCCAATAAAATTGTTAAACATCTAGCCAGATTGATTGAGAAAGAGGACACTAATTAGCAATACCTGGAAAGAACGGGAGTACTGAATATACTTCCTACATTGAAAAGCTAATAAGAAAGGAATATCATGAACATCTTTATGCTTGTAGATTTGAAAACATATATGGAGGCCAAAGACCTTTAAAGACACAAAATAGAAGTTCAAAACATATGTGAGTGGCCAAAGACCTTTAAAGACACAAATCAGAAGTTCACTGAATAATAAATAGTAATGTGAAAAAACTGTATGTATAAAAAATTGAATTCTTATCTAAAGCCTTCTTACAGAGGAAAATCCAAGTCTGAGGTAATGCAATGATAAAAGTCTGAAGTAATGCACTATTTTTCAATAAACAGTAAAGCAAATGGAACTCATGCAAATATTAACTTTAATGTATCATACTCCTATATATAGGGTAAAATTTATAAAATTTCTAGAAAAACCTAGAGCTGAGCATCTTTCTGTATAAGATTACATTTAAAAAAAAGAAGAATTAACAAATTGGATTTCATAAATTTTGTTTAAATGATCTTCAAAACACACTATTAAGAACATGGAAAGATATGCCATGGATTGGGAGAAAATATTTACACAGCATGTATCTGATAAAGGACTTGTAAGGAGAACACAGGCAGCAACCTCTATAACCTCTAGTAAGAAGTTCTTCTACTGGACACATCTCCAGAAGCTAGGGAAACAAAAGCAAAAATAAACTATGGGACTTCATCAAGACAAAAAACTTCTGCACAGTGAAAGAAACAATCAACAAAACTAAAGACAGCCTATGATATATATATATATTGATATATACACGTGAATATATATATAATGGAATATTACTAAGCCATCAAAAGAATGGAATCTTGCCGTTTGCAACAATGAGGATGGAGCTAGAATGTATTATGCTAAGTGAAATAAGTCAGTCAGAGAAATACAAATACTATATGATTTCACTCATGTGGAAATTAAGAAACAAAACAGATGAACATAGGGGAAGGGAAAAAATAAAAGGACTTGTATACAGAACACTTAAAGAATTCTTACATGTCAAATTAGAAGATAAATTAATTTTTAAACTAGGCAGAAATTTGAACACATATTTTACAAAATAAGATATGTAAATGGCAAATAAGTACATGAAAAGATACTCAACATCATCAGTCATTAGGGAATGCAAATTAAAGTTGCAAGGGGATGCCACCGTATATCCAATAGGATGGTAAAAATCAAATGACAGTACTAATTGTTGGCAAAGACGTGGAATAACTCAAACACATAGGTGTTAGCAGAAATGCAAAATGGTAAACATTTTAGAAAATAGCTTGCCAGTTTTTTATGTTTAAATTGTTATATGACTATATTAATTCACCATCTACTGTACTTTAAATTGGTGAATTTTAGCTATATGTACATTGTACCTTACTACATTTGTTTACAAAAAGACATGCTAGAATTGATTATACATGAATATTTTTGTAGTCATTAAAATATACATCTGAAGGAAACTACACATATCTCCTTTAACTACACATAGCTCTTTCATTCAAAATAATGTAACAGCAATTTCTCTATCAACTTCATTGAATTTTGCAGTCCCGAATAGTACAAAATTATGGAAATTCTTGTTCCAAGAAAATGATTGTTAAGATTGTCATCTACTTATTTGATAAATAAATCACAACTGGTCAAAAGTAGGAATAATTTGTATTCAAATGAAGGAATCCCCAAAACATAAAGTCTTTCTTATAACACATTTTTTTTTCTAATTTGAAATTATTTCTGGAGGCCATGGTATAGTATGAGGCAGATCTGAAAACACAAAATACAGAGGATATAGTAAAAGCTATAGAGAAAAATGACCCAAAGATGCCAAAACCTACTGGGAAAATTATATCATTAGAACTAGAATCTAGCTGAGAGGGTGGGAGGTTCCCACTTCAGACCTTTGTAATAGATTGTTACACAACATGGCTGTTTCATCAGTCGGTCATTTAGAGTAAGTTCCCTAAAGAACAGAAGGCACATGCTTTATAAATCAGGAATTCAAGACAGTAGCTGTTACTTTGATGAAAATTGCGTGGAGGTGGGATTTTACATGTTAATAAAATGAAAATGACAGTATTTGCTCTCACTTCTTATGAAATCCCAGTCATTCTCTCTGTAAGTATTGAAAAAGAAAACTCAGTTAAACCTTTCATTTCAAAGGTCAAACATGGTAAATTAGACCCTCAAAGATTTCTTACCTGAAAGTATACAGAGGAAAGAAGGCATTAAATACAGAGCTATTTTAAGTCTCTATATTAAAACCTTGCACTTTATTCTTTAGATCTTTCTCAAAAGAAATTTAGGGAAATGAACAGCATGTCAGCTTTTGAGGGAAATCAATCTGTGCTGGATTTTCAGTTCTGCTGCTTCCTATCTATAACCTTTGGAAAGATACTATGAATTTCAATTTACTTTTCTATAAAACTGGGGAAAGAATTCCTGCTTTGCAATGCCCTTGAGATGAACAGATAAAATATATGTGGCATTTAAAATTGCTAAGTAATATATTTGCTTCTTATCTAATCGAGACACCTATTTAGCCCAAAACTTCACCCATAGCAGATTGCAAGCAACAAATAAGAAAACAAGGTATGGGCAGAAAAAGGGAAATTTCAAGTAGAATCTATGTAATTATATAATGAAGGAAATGACAATCAGAGACAAAAAGCAGAATTAAATCATCATATTTCATATATGTCCAAAACTGTCTTATATCATCTATGACCAAAATGATGATGTACTAGAACTTACTGAGAAAATTATATTGCATTTCCTGTCCTCTGCATAGTCAGATATGAGACTTGTATAAGAATGTGGTAGAAGACTGCTGGAGGCTGACCCTGATGCTCCTGAACAGTCAGGAAAACCAAAGGCAACTCATCAGTTAACACCACCACTGTGAAAAAAAAGAATACGTACGTACATATAGTACAGTACATAAACCAAATCTATCTGTAATTCAACTATTTATATCATGGATTAAGATATAAATTTGTGTGTAGGTCATAATGCTCCACCATATGAGCTAAAACAAAGAAATTATGCATAAATAGTAAGCAAGAACTGAAAAAATAAGGAGGAAAAGCAGGCAGGAGGAAGAGAAGAAGAAAGAAGAGAAAGAAGAAAAGGAATAATAATAAGAAAAAAAGCTTACAGATAGTTTTAAACTATTCCTGCATAATTACTGAGTCAAGTAGAAAATTAAAACTAATATTTCTTACTATTTATAAGAGATGACAAAATGTCACATCTTATGGGATGCCACAGTAGTTATATTAAGAAATAAATACATTGGGGCACCTGGGTGGCTCAGTCAGTTAAGCATCTGCCTTCAGCCTGGGTCACGATCCCAGGGTCCTGGGATCGGGCCCCAAGTCAGGCTCTTTGATCAGCAGGGCAGTCTGTTTCTCCTTCTCCCTCTGCCCCTCCCCCTGCTCATGCTTTCTCGCTCACTCTCTCTCAAATAAATAAAATCTTAAAAAAAAAGAAATACATCATTTTAAAATGATTTTATTACTAAACATGAGAAAAGTTAAGTCTTCAAATAAGATTACAGAGGAAAAAGGTAATCTTAATGAGAATAAGAGGAAGGAGTTAGTGAAAAAGCAGAATAAATTGATTATTAAACATTAAACATTATAAAATTTAGGTGTCAGTATCAATTTTTATGAAAAATGAATAAAATTTCAGACAAATAGAATTAAGTGTAGGCGAGAAACCACAAAATAAGAAAACAAAAGGAAAAAATGTTTAAAATATGAAATATTTTCAATATGAATATATTTTAAGATCTCAAAAATGGATTATGAAAAGATAAATATTACCAAAATTCTTAAGGAGTGGAAAAACTGAGCTTAGCAAGAAACACGAAAGAAACAGACATTTATTTGGCAAAATTCACCTCCAAAAAAGGATATGGATGAAAAGTTTTATATATTGCTTCTTTCATACTTAAAAAAAAAACAAACAACAACAACAACAACAAACCAGGCAATTCCTATTTTGATTATTTATTCCAGAGCATAGAAAGGTATAAGCAGTTTCTTTTAGAGCTTTACAATCCCAAATACCCTACCTGACAATTTCACGTTAAAAACATTACAATCTAAATACACCAGTTAAAAGACAGAGATTGCAAAATTGGATAGAGAAATAATATCCAATTGTTTTCTAAAAGAAATGTATAATTTAAATATATACTTTTAAAATATGTGTTTAAAAGACTCATATGGGTTAAAAGTAAAGGAATGGAGAAAAATAAACCATGCTAACACAAATAAAAGAAAGATGGAACCCTTATATTAATTTCAGATGAGGTAGACTTCAGAACAATTATCAGGGATAATGAGTGATATTACATAATGATAAAGG
Organism: Eumetopias jubatus; assembly: GCF_037043125.1. Classification (NCBI taxonomy): domain Eukaryota; kingdom Metazoa; phylum Chordata; class Mammalia; order Carnivora; family Otariidae; genus Eumetopias; species Eumetopias jubatus. Next base: position 49,067,037 of record NW_028274812.1, read on the forward strand.
AGTCAATATTCCAAAAAGTCATCTTAAAAATGTATATACCTAACAACAAAGCATCAAAATATGAGGCTAAAACTGATAGACCTGCAAGGAGAAATGGAAAATGCACTATTATCCTTGGAAACTTCAACGCAGTAATTGATCGATCAGGTAGACAGAAAGTCAGTAAGCATATAAATGAGCTGAACGAGCACTATCAACTTGATCTAATTGACATTTATAGAACATTCCACACAACAACAGAATGCCACTCTGTCTAAATGCACCACTAGTCTAAATCATCATCAGAAGCAGCCAGCCATCTATGATTCATTGTCTGTGCATAACACCCAGTGCTCCATGCAGAACGTGCCCTCTTTAATACCCATCACCAGGTTAACCATCTATTCCAACTCCCTCATTCTCCAAGCCCTAAATAGTCCCTTTTTGTCAGGAAAAATAAAAAAAAAAAGTGACCTTTGGAACGTCTTTTTCCATATGTGTTGAAGAACTTCCCTTAAATCACTAAGATATGTTTAGGAAAAAGAGAAATTTGAAATTGATGTACACAGTGCTGCTGTTCAGAAGAAAAATAAAATCTAAATAAGTTCAATGAGATTTAAAATATCTCAACTCTTTAGGAATAGCTCAATAGATTTAGCAGGGCAAAGGCTAGTAAGATGACCTAAGAGCCCTACTGACTAGTGGCACACACCAAAAAATGTTCTCAAAAACTACATACATACAGACAATTAAGCTTGCTTTTTTGTAACAGTATGCATTTGTTCCTCTACAATTTATTGCAAAAAATACAGGCATACTTCAATGATATTGCAGTTTTCGTTCCAGACCACTACAATAAAGCAAATATTGTAATAAATCAAGTCAAATGAATTCTTTTGTTTCCTAGTGTTTATAAAAGTTATGTTTACACTATAGTGTAGTCTAGTAAGTGTGCAATAGCATTATGTCTAAAAAAAAACCCAATATACATACCTTAACTAAAAAAAAATTTTATTTCTAAAAAAAATGCTAACCATAATCTGGGTTTTCACCAGTTGTAATCTCTGATCACAGATCTTTATAACAAATATAATAAAAATGAAAAAGTTCAAAATGTTGCAAGAATTACCAAATGACACAAAGACATGAAGTGAGCAAATGCTGTTGGAAAAGATATGCCCATAGACTTGCTCAATGCAGGGTTGCCACAAACCTTCAATTTGTAAAAAATGTAATATCTGCAAAGCACAATAAAAGAAAGTGAAATAAAACAAGGTAAGACTGCCGTTTACATTTTGTAATTACATTACTGTATCCAATTTCTCATTATCAAATGAAACTTTTTGAGTTTCTATGGTCAGATATATAATATAAGACCCTAGGATCTCCTGCAGTTTTAGGAGATATATGCTCTATCCAAAACACTTAGGGAAAGTAGTCTCTAATCCATCATAATTGACACTGAGACGATCCTTTTCCAAGCCCATGTTGTCTATTCTAAGGCATAATGCTCTGTTGCTCAAGACATCCAATTCCTGTCCATGTCTGCAGAGCAAAATGTCAGCATGGCTCCTAAGACACCAGCATTTTGAGTTTAAGTTTCCCCCATGTCCATGTTGAGGCATACTTTCCTTCTCATGAATAATCCAACTCCTTTTCTCTAAGAGTAAGGAAAAGTACCCTTATACTTTTCTAGAGCAAATAAAACCTTGGTATCACTGATTGACTTATTTCACTCAGCACAATACCTTCCAGTTCCATCCACGTCATTGCAAATGGCAAGATTTCATTCCTTTTGATGGCTGCATAATATTCCATTGTATATATATACAACACTGGGGAGGGTACGTGCTATGGTGAGCGCTGTGAATTGTGTAAGACCGTTGAATCACAGACCTGTACCTCTGAAACAGATAATACGTCATATATTAAAAAAAAAAAAAGAAGAAGAAGATAGTAGGAAGGGAAAAATGAAGGGGGGGAAGTGGGAGGGGGAGACGAACCATGAGATGGTTCGTCTATGGACTCTGAGAAATAAAGTGAGGGTTCTAGAGGGGAGGGGGGTGGGGGGATGGGTTAGCTGGTGATGTGTATTAAAGAGGGCACATATTGAATGGAGCACTGGGTGTTATATGCAAACAATGAATCATGGAACACTACATCAAAAACTAATGATGTAACGTATGGTGATTAATATAACATCATAAAATAACAAAATAAATAAGAAAAAAACCTGGTATCAGCAAGCAGTGTCTCTGCTTTGTCCTTTTTCTGGAGTAAGGTGAAAATGACCTCTCGTGCATGATGATGAAACTACAGAGGGGAAAAAAAATGAGTTATTCTGCCACATTCAAATTAATCAAATTCTAAACAAAAAATAAGGATGTTTTGTAAAATTGTAGAAAAAAATTTCCCAAAGCTTTCAACTATAATATTTGACTGAATTGGTTAACCAGCATCCTTCTACCATGGTCCAGGTATCAATACAGTGGGTGATAAATCACCAACAAATTACAAGTGAAATGAATATAATGCTATATATGTATATATATATTATAATGCTATATATATATAATGCTATATATATATTATATATATATAATAGCTTTATACATTATACATATAGCATTTTATGTATATGGGTATACACACACAGTAAACAATATGTAAAATATTGCATATTTCTCAAAATAGTAATGTTCAGCTATTATTTTGAAAATTGGTATTTTAAATTGCACACATTAATTAATTCTTTCAGCTTATAGTAGACATTACTGTTGCTTACCAACAGGTGAATGAGTGTCACCACTATATGGAAGCATTTTCAAGCCCGTGTGTGATCTCTCTTCTGAGCAGTTAGATCAACAAATTCCAGATCTTGCTGCTTTAGAAATGTGCAGGCTCTCTCAACCTGGATCATGAAATTGCCCCATGGAGGTCAATTGCCTACAGTCTCCTAGACCTGCAGTACACTTGGCTTAAATGAGAGAAAAATTTAATTGTCCTAAGTCATTGATGTGTTTTTGGTTTTGTTTTTAATTATTGTTTCTGTTGTTTGGCTTAGTTTTTTTGTTGTTGCTGTTTTTTAGTTTCCCCAACATAAACTAGTTTAATCTTACTAAGATGATATCGATAACATACTAAACTCAGGTACTATGGAGACCTCCGTTCTCTAGAAGACTAGAGAGCAGCAAGATAGAGCTCTAACCTGAGAAAGCTGATTAGGCAGGATGCCACAGCTTAGCAAAATAATAGTCAAAGGATCATGCTCAGAGGTGGTAAGTTTCAGAAAATACCAAACTCATTTTTAGTTACATAGAATGCTGACTTATGTAGAGATGTCAAGGAGATTGGCCAGTCAAGCCCAAGTCCACACTGGTAAGACTTATCTTTCTATTTAAGAGCAAGCTGAATTATAATAAAAACTTTGGTTATGAGACATAAAGGCAGAATATGGAGATTTGGTTGCCTAATCTTAATGGCTGCAGAAGATGCACGTACCTATTTGGGGGAGAGGAGTTTCCTGGTCAGAGCATTTCTCTCCTGAAGGGAAATAAAACACTGTGACAAATTCTTAGGCTCTAGACTTCCTTTTCCTCACTTCCAGGTAAACATATCCTTTGTTCAGATGTTAATGTCACTGATAAAGCTACAAATTCCTTTTATGGTCAAAATGGGCTTAGATTATCTTGCCCATTCATCAACATGGAATTATGAAGCCATTTAAAGTAACTTCTGTGGAGAATTTATATCATCCATTATTTGTTAATTTTGTTATCCCAACTCTTGCAGATTGAGTAATCCCTCAAGTTTCCTCATTCAATAAATGTTTACTGGACACCCACTATGTATTAGGCATGATTCACAGTGAATAAGCTGAAGCCCTTACTCATGAGACATAGTCCATGAGGGACATAGACAATAAATAAACATGTAAAGGAAAGTGCCATAAAGCACTTTAGTAATTAATCTTTCACCATCACAATTATTTTATTCGCAGTGGACATTAGCTTCTTTACTAGAGTCCTTTAAGGAAAAATGAAAGATACATTCGTAAAGTTTAGGAATATTAACATTAAAGGAGAGTAGTATGTTTGCCCTTTAAAATAGCTAGTTGTCAAATGAAACCTTCAACAAAACAAAAGACAACCTACTGAATGATGGCAAATCTTTGCAAATCAGCTATTTGACAAAGAATTGATATCCAAAATATACAGAGAACTCATAGAACTCAATAGCAAAAACACAAAAATCTTATTAAATTTTTTCAAAGAAGACATATAGATGGCTAACAGGCACATGACAAGATGCTGAACCTCATTAATCATCAGGGAAATGCATATCAAAACCACAATGAGATATTACCTGATACCTCTTAGAATGGCTATTACCCAAAAGACAAGAAATAACAAGTGTTGGCAAGGATATGGAGAAAAAGGAACCCTGGTGCACTATTGGTGGGAATGTAAATTGGTGCAGCCACATGGAAAACAGTATGGAGGTTCCTCAAAAAATTAAAAATAGAACTGCCATATGATCCAACAATTCCATTTCCGGGTATTTATCTTAAGAAAATGAAAACACTAACTCAAAAAGATATATGCACTCTCATGTTCACTGAAGCATTATTTACAATAGCCAAGATATGGAAAAACCTAAGTGTACATCAACAGATGAATGAAGAAGATGTGAGGGGTGTGTGTGTGTGTGTGTGTGTGTGTGTGTATAACAGAATATTATTCAGTCATAAAAAAGAAGGTAATCTTGCCATTCGTTTGTAACAACATAGGTGGAACTTGAGGGCATTATGGTGAGTAAAACCAGTAAACAAAGACAAATACCATATGATCTCACTTATATGCAGAATCTAAAAAGTGAAAAAAAAAGCCAAGCTCACAGATATGAACAGATTGGTGGTTGTCAGAGGTGGGGAGTAGCAGGGGTGAGCAAAATGAGTGATGGGAATAAAAAGGTACAAACTTCTAGTTATAAAGTAAAGTAAGTAAAGATGTAATGTACAACATGGTGACTATAGTTGATAATATTGTATCACATATTTGAAAGTTGCTAAGAAAGAAATTTTAAAAGTTCTCATCACAAGAAAATATATTCTGTAACAATATATAGTGAAGAGTGTTAACTAGATTGTTAACTAATTGTTAACTATTGTGGTGATCATTTTGCAATATATACAAATATCAAATCACCATGTTGTGCACCTGAAACTAATATAGTGTTGAATGTCAGTTATACTTCAATAAAAAAATAACTGGTTGTGCTATAAAAATTGATCCACTACCTAATAGTGGATCATTCTTACCATTAGTGAATCATTTAGATCATTATCTGTCTATCTATCTATTGAGAAGAGAAATTCATTATATATAATGAAATATATCTCTCTATATCTATATATAGAGAGATATATTTCTCTTTCTCCCCAAATGCATGTGAGCCAAGAAACATTCTATAAATAGGGTAATCATTAACACATTGCACAAAATTAAATTCAAGACACTTACAGAAGTGCTTTCACAGCTCCAAAGCTGTTCCTGTGGATGAAACACCTAAGGAAGATGCTATAGAGTGTAGCCATATTGCTTCTTATTTCTAGTTTTACTGTGCTATAGATAGATTCAAAAAGGGTTTACAAATAGCAAAGCTGCAATGCCAGACTAATTTTTTCAGGAAACAAGATTCATTTTAATTAAGCATTACTCTCAGACAGGCAGTGTCTGAATGATAAGAAATCATATCACTAAAGTATCTGCTAGAAAATCATAGGCTTGTAAGTAGTCCTGTATCAAATGGCAATGCTGTATCTTAAACCACAAAGAAACAGAAAGGATGGGTCCTATACGTCCTAGGGGAGCTCTGAAATCATTTCTAGGCTGATTTTCTGTTTAAATATCCAGCAAGGGGTAACTTCTGACATCTCTGAAGCAAACAAAACTACGTAGTAACTGACAAAGATGTTTTGCATAGGTTACAAAACAAGAAATGGAGAGGAGAAATGTTTCACTGTTTTCAAGAAGGGAGAAATAGAAAAGGTCACAATAGCTCAGGTGTGAATAAGAGTGTCTAAGTCCGGATATATCTTTAATTCTCAGCTCTGATTCTATGTCCCACAAAAAAAGCAAAAGGACTCTGGTACTCTTTCTTTTCTTTTACACATTCTTTTTTTTTTTTTTTATGACAGGACAACAAGAAAGAACATGAACATGAGCCAACTCAGGGGAAATACGTCTAAGGAAAAAAGATAATCTTATCAAGAAGTTAGAGAGAAAACCACCAAAGAAAAGATGGCACCCAAATTGGTACCCAAATTGCAAAACTGAGTGAATAACGCCAAATTAGCATTGAGTGTCAGCTCTAAATAAAGAAGTTCACTATTCCAGGGATTGCCAGGTGTTTTCTGTGAAGGACCAGTAGTAAATATTTTAGGTTTTGAAGGCCATATGGTCTAAGTTGCAACCAATCAACGTTCATTATAATGTGAAAGCAGACGTATAAATAATACCTAAATGAATGTGCATAGCTATGTTCCAATAAAACTTTATGTATAGACACTAAATTTGAATGTCATAAAATTTCCATGTACAATAAAATGTGATTTTTCTTTTTCTTCTCCCAATTTTTAGAAATATAAAAACCGTTTTTAGCTCGCAAGCCATACACAAATATGCCCTGGAGCAGATTTAGTCCATAGTTTCCAACACCTAAACAATTCTAAGAACATAACCAGAATAAGGGTTATACAAAAATTTCTTTTTATTTTTATGATGCTCTGAACATTTTATTTTTAATAAAAGTGTATGACACATTAATAGACAGTTTTTAAAAAATGTGTGAAAAGAAAGTCCTATTTCTTACATAGTCCATGTGGTATGTATGTCTAAAATCTTTTATGCCTTATGGTATTAGATCCATAATGGAAGAAGAGTATCTAACTAATAACTTAAGTCCTAGAGAGTCAAAACCAAAAATCTGGGTCACAGAAGTAAAATCTTCAAGGCACTGCCAAAATGTGCATGAGAGAGAGAAATGGCCATTGTTGATATATTTTGATTATATTTGATCTTTAACCACAGATTGAAAGAATTTTCATGTTCTCAATACATATACATAAGTTTATTCACTTTAGATCTCCTAGTTTTCTATCTCTAAGCAATTATTTCTTCCAGAAACCACAATACTAGAAAGGAGATCTTTGTGGTCATTCCTCTCCAACCAAGTATAATCTGGGAACCTGAGTCCTGGAGCTTCGTGCTCCTTTCCATGCTCTGAATTATCTAGTAACGGGATGTTGTTAGAGGATCAAACAGTGAAGGGGCCTTGTAAGAAATCTCAATGGCTCTTTTATCCAGGAAGATATTATCTAAAGTCGGTACATTTAATTTCACGGTAGGGGAAAAGCATTTCTGGGGGTCTCACTGTGCTGCAGAGGAAGAAACAGCAAAACAAACAAAGCAAAAACCTCATCTGTAAGAATGCTAAATATATGACTGGAAGGCTCAGAGCTACCTAAAAATTAATTTATTTGCATCAGCTTTTCTGTTGGCATAATTTTTAACGTTGAACTCATTGGTTTTCAAACTTTTTTGTGAGTTTTTTTTTTTAGCAGGAGTTCAATTATTTTAAGAACCTAACAGAAAATCTCAAGATATAAATTAGTCCATAGTGGGGCTGCTCAGGTTAATTCTGGGTCAGACTGTTGCTTGTAATTCTCCCCTCTAATTCAGTGCCTCCTGGGGCTCCTTAGAATATAACTGGGCAGCTACTGGTCTTTATTGTTTTACTTATAATTTTACCTTTGCTCTGCTTTATAAAAGTAAAAATTTTTTCCAGCAATATATAGAAATGACAATCTATTAAAAATGTTCTCTTTCAGAATAAAAATCTACACAAATTTGTTATAAAGTTATGAAGGATTACAAATTAAGACCTGTCCAAGTCCCTTTACCCTTTTCCCACAACAAATGAGAATCCTGCAATATTGCCCATTGTAGATTCCTGTGTGGTCTAGTTCCTTTTGGTTGCTTTTGGAAACAAAGTCCACTTTATTTCAAAACACTCAATTCTGGAAGCATCCATATAGTATATTTTTCATGCACAGCTCTCACAAATATTCCTACAGAAGGCAGAAGCTTCAGGGTAGGGGAAAGAGAGAAAGTTCTTGGTAACAGGAAGTGTCTCGATGATTCAACTGGAAAGATTTCTAGAAAAAGCTGTGAAACCAGGGATAGAAAAGCAACCCCCAACTGTGAACAGTCATGGGAAATTGAAAGATAGGAGGACATGCATAATTTAGCCTGGCTGACAAATTAGCATTCACTCCAGTCTATGAATACACTGCTTTGGCCTGCCCACAATTAAAATGCCAGCTTAGCTTTTAATTCAAGGGGCATTATAAGATCAGAAGAAAAAAATAACAGTTTCTAAAGTCTTTTATTCAGGGTACTGAAAACATCTTGAATTAAACTGAAGGAACAGCTCATTTACTTTCAACTACTTTTGCCACTTGTTTCCATAGACCAAGAGAAATGCAACATGGCGATTGCCTGGGACCGTCTTTGGGACTCCAAGAATTATTGCTGCCTGTTCCTGCTGCTGCTGATTATTTGGTCTAAATTTTTAAAATATAATTAGAACTCCAATTAAAATCTAGCCTGTCAGTGTTAAACATCCTTGAATTTAGCTATTTTAAAAACCACAAACTTTGAATTTAAGAAATGTGGCACAAAATATAATTGAGTAGCTATTAATATAAACAGTCTCTTCAAAATTAGATACCTGGTCTAGGTAGGCTTAAATATGCAAGAGCAGGCCCATCTGGAGATGAAGTTTTATGTTAATTTGTTCCCTGATCTCAAGCTGCTTCCTCAAGTATGTAAGGATTTCATTTATTGTAGATTATTTGGACTTCTTTCCAAGCTTTGTTTTCTCGACCTGGGAGGTCAGTTCTGGGTGGGGGGATGAACAATAGTAGTCAGGGAATTGTTATTTTTTTAAATAGGAAACTTCTGAGGTTATATTTTTATCCCAAATGTGTGTGTGTGTGTGTGTGTGTGTATGTGTGTGGTGTATAATGTGAATTCACATTTCTAGATATATTTTTCTTCTAAAACCATATAATAGCATCTCCTGAGGCTAGATTTAGGAGTAGAAAGAAGGAAGATTTATTTATTTATTGAAAGGTTCTTAAATAAAATCCAGTTTCCATTTGTCTAATAAGCTCCCGATGTATTAAAATACATTTTACATGTATCTGTGTGTGTATATATATATATGTGTGTGTGTGTGTATGTATATGTATATATATGTGTGTGTGTGTGTATGTGTGTGTGTGTGTGTGTGTGTGTGTGTACATATACCCTGACTGTATGCTATCTGTGCACCTTTCTAAACTCAGTTCTATGTGAAGGTCACTGAGAAAGCATCAAATCTTCATGTAGCCTGTGGCATGATAAAGTGTACCAGATAATGAGCTAAAAACATATTTGGCTGTGATTATGAAGGCTAAGAGCAAGTAGTTTGTGTCTTAAAGGGATTTGACCAATTTATATAAACTTTTGTATTTATTAGCATAAAGACGTCCATAAATATTTCTCATTCTTACAAGATCTTTAGGATCTGATATCTTCTCTTTTCCCTGATGTCAGTGATTTGTGTGTCTTTTATTTTCCCAATTAGTTTGGTGAGAGGTTTACCAATTCAAATGGCTATCTTAAAGATTGATATTTTAGCTTTACTGACTTTCTTTATTGTTTTCCTTTATATCTGTTCTTACCTTTACAATTATTTTATTATCATTTTGTTTTATATCTGATCTTTAGTAATTATGATTATATCTCTACTTATTGTTTATCATTTCTTCTACCTTTGTTGAATCTAATTTGCTGGGGGTTTTTTAGTTTCTTTTAAGTAGAAGTTAAGGTCATTGGTTTGAGACCTTTTACCTTTTCTAATATAAGTGTGTAATTAATATAAAGTATTTAAATTTTTCTAAGCACTGTTTAAGCTACATTTCACAAATTTTGATATTCTATGTTTTCATTTTCATTCAAATCAAAATATTTTTTAATTTCCCTGTGACTTCTTTGCTGTGTTATTTAGAGGTAAGTTATTTAGTTTTCAAATATTCATAAATTTTCTAGATATCACTCTGTTGTTTATTACTTATTTAATTCCATTTTGTTTGGAGAACATGCCTGAATTATTTTAAATTTATTGAGACCTGTATTATGGCCCAGAAAGTGATCTATCTTCAGAAATATTCCATTTTCACTTGAGAAGAATTAGTATTCTTGCTGTTTCATGGTGGTATGGCCTATAAATGTCAATTATGTCAAGTTGTTTACACTATTTTTCACATCTTCTGTATCCCTATTGATTTTCTGTCTAGTTGTTCCATCAATTATTGAGAGAGGAGCATTGAAATATCTGATTGCAATTGTAAATTTGTCTATTTTACTTTCCAGTTTTTTCATTTTGCTTCATATATTTTAAAGTTATGTTGTTAGGTGCATAAACATTTAGATTGTGATGATTTTTTGATGGACTAATGCCTTTATTATCAGAAAATTCCATTTTTATCTCATATAACATTTCTTGCTCTGAAATCTAGATTTTATATGACTACAGTCATTCCAGCTTTCTACTGACTAATGCAAGCCTGAAAGCCTTTACATTTAACATATTTATATATTCTATTTAAAACAGATATATTATATACAGCTTAATGTCAGCTTTTTAAAAATACAATATGACAATATATGCCTTTTAATTGGTGATAGTATGGCTTCAAATAATATCATTCTATCTCATGTATATTACAAGGCCTTTACAACAGAATTCTTCCACTTCCCCTTTCCTACCCTGTATACCTTTGTTTTCATATATTTTATTTCTATATATGTTATTAACTTTATTGTAGTTATGTATGTAGTGAAGACATCTGAACCTCGCATTTAATTTGTGAGGATTTTTACCTACAAATTCAAGTAGTACTATTAAGAAAATGAAAAGGCAAGCCACAAACTGGGAGAAAATATTGGCAAAACATATACCCAGTAAGTGACTTATATCTGGAATCTATGGAGAACCCATATAACTCGATAATAGCTAAACCAAGAGCCCAATAAAAATGTGCACAATATTTGAACAGACATTTCAGCAAAGAAGATATATGAATGATAGATAAATATATGAAAAGATTTTCAATATCACTAGTCCCTAGGGAGGTTCAAATTAAAACCACAATGAATAAATATTATACACCTATTAGAATAGTTAAAATTAAAAAGACTTGCCATACCAAATATTAGATTGGATGTGGAAGAACTTGACCTTTCATATACTGCTGGTAGAAATGTAAAATGGTACAACCACTTTTAAGCATACACCTACCATATAGTTTAGCTATTTACCCATAACTATGCTCAGTGAAAGAAAAATGCATCATTTCACATAGAAAATTCTTGAAAATGCAAACTAATATATAGAGACAGAAAACAAATCAGTGGTTACCTGAGGACATAGTGGAAAGAAAGGAAAGGATGGATTATAAAGGGATATAAACAGGGTTTGTGTGTGATTGATATGTCTATATTCTTGATAATCGTGAAGGCCTCATTGGTACATACATATATAAAACCTCATCAAATTATACACTTCAGGTATGTGCAGTTTGTTGTACATGAGGTATATCTCAACAAAAGCTAGACATGAAGTATTTTGCTTAAGTTTTAAAATAGATTATTGAATTTGAAATCCATTTGTGTTGTGACAAATTTGAACATTATTTTTTTTAGTTAAAATAGAGAGCTTTATATCTTTTAAATGTGTTTCCAATTGCTATAAATTATTCAATGCTTTTAATAAATGATTTTATGATTTTAATCATCTCCTAGCCTGAGCAATATGACTCATCAATGGTGGTCACTTAGAATTTTAAGAGATCAGAATTAAAAGTCCTGATTAGATATTGTATGTAGTCATTTCATAAAAAGGTGATTGTAAATGAAAAGTCATAGAAAGTTTTTATTTGCAAGTGGCATACAAATGTAGTATGTAATACCTCCCTACTTTTTTATTATTAAATTGCTTATCAAAATTATTTAATATAAACATCACTGTGGTCTGAATTCTTCTTCCAAAACTGTCTTTCCTTGGCTATTCTCTCTCTTAACATTATAATTACTCTCTAATCACTGCTTAATAATTTCTTTTTTGTTAAATTTTCCCTGTTTAAATTACCATGTGCTGTGTCTCCTGATTGGGCCAAGGCTGATACATGGTACTGTAAATTGTGCTTGTATTTTAATATACATTGTTTTAGGTAACTCTGTATAGTTTATAAGTAAGATAATGCTTGAACAAAATCTAGTAGTTTCCAATAACCTAGATGATTACAATATTTTTCTCACAATATTCATTTGTATGTCTCATGAGATATGATGTGAATATATTACAAAGCAAGAACACTGATAATAAATCAGAAAATAATATGGCATGTGGCAATGTCAACAAAATAAATATAGAGACAATAGAAGGCACTAAAAGATATATAAAGGACATTTAACAGAAGGAACTTAGCAGTTATTCTTGTAATAGTCTATTAATCTTGCTTTCAAAATACTTATTCCAATGCTCTAATTGCATTATAAAAGAGATATTGATGAAGACCTACCTTCCGTTAAGGTAGTCTAAAAATGAGGGGCACCTGGGTGGCTCAGTCGGTTAAATGTCTGCCTTCGGCTCAGGTCATGATCCCAGGGTCCTGGGATTGAGCCCCGCATCGGGCTCCCCGCTCCGCGGGAAGCCTTCTTCTCCCTCTCCCACTCCCCCTGCTTGTGCTCCTGCTCTCGCTGTGTCTCTCTCTGTCAAATAAATAAATAAAATCTTTAAAAAAAAAAGGTAGTCTAAAAATGAGCCAAGAAATTCTAGAAACTTTTAAATTAGCACAGTAAACCCAATTTAGCATGTTTATATAACATGATTATATTATTTCTAGACAGTCTGTGTATTACTAGGCATATTTTTTAAAAAACTCAATAAAAATTTACTAAATTATATTTTTAAAAAGGCTAATTTCAATTGGAAAACTAAAAAACAAACAAACAACAACACAGAAAAATGTGATGGCAATACCAACACCCACCATCTATGTTCTAGGAATAGTTGTTATAATAATATGAAATAATGTTCTACCAATTGATAAACTTAATGTTTTATAAGCAAAAATAAAAGCTTAGAGGAAGTTTGAAAACGTTTACAAGTGAGCTTATTTGTTATGTATAATTTTGTGTTATTATATTTTAACAATTACTAATTTAAGCCTAAAAGATGAATTGGATTTTAAGGCTAAAAGATACAATTTTCTGTTTCATATTTTGGATTTCCTTACAATGTGTGTTGTCATTTTATTTATTATTTTGTTTTAACTTTGTGTGCTCAATCTAAGTCTGAACCCCAAATTTTAGCACTATATGACCACCAAAACAGAGATCAGCCACTCATGTTACACCTTGTTTGGGGTACTGCTTTTGCATTCTCTGGCCATTGGAATCTTATCTCTGAAAATTCATTTGGGTATACTGAGTACAAAATCTGGTTCCAAGCAATACCAAGAGGGGCATATGGCATAAATATTTTGAAGTATGATTGCATTATATTCTTGAGCCATTATAATATGAAAACCCCTGCAGGATCAAGGCCCCAGCCTTGTTTTGTTTTCCCAGGGTCCTGGCTTGACTTGCAAAATATGAATTCGAAAATATCATAATTACATCTCTTTTGAAATATTTAATAGCTCAGATCTTTCACTTTCAGTTTCTTTGTCAATGGTCTAAATTATGAGGTTTAATTTTGCAGTTATCACTAGAAGTATTTTAACTCATCTAAAGTATGATAACATATAGAAATATGATACTTGCGATGTATCAATGTTATATTATTATTAACAATATTTTCATGCTGTTATTATTAGACAAAAACAATCAACCTGGTTCCAGAATGTGAACATTACCTTCAATATAGGTAAAAGGAAAAAATATTTAATATGAATGGGAAATTATAGTAATGTATATTAATAATTAATGTCTAAGATCATTGGCATTTCCACAGTCAAGAAATGACTTTCTCCCCTGCCCAGATCTTTTTTGCCTGTTAATTCCAAAGAACTTTAGAAATACCAGACTGTCCATTTGTTCTACAAGTACTATCAGAGTAGGTCTTCATTTGACAGATGAATTATCTTGTAATTTAGAATTAAGGTTGAGAAAAAGTTTAAAATTTTTCAAAATCTTAAAAATGACCTAAAATATTTTTTTTATAATTCACATTTTTATTCTATAGCTGGAATTAAATAGAAACTCCAAAGCTTATAATTGTCAAGGACTGTAAGCTACTTTTCTGTAGTGGTTGTTTTATTTGATAGCTTATCAGCAAAATGAGGTAATGAAAATAAGTTACACAGTATGAGGGTATTAACTTACACAGTAAGTGAGAAGTAAGTTAATAATAGGCCTGTGAAAGTGCCTATCACATGGTAGATGCCCAATAAATATGAATTCCTTACTCTCTGTCCGTAGTAGCACAAATAATAAATGCCAGATCATAACTCAAATCTGCATATTTTTATTCCAAAACCAACCACTATATTCCACATGGTTGACCCATCTTCTATTCACACATTTAGCTAAATCGAAATGCATGCTAGTTTCAGTCAGGGCCTATCATGCCAAAGGGTATCAGTGTATTGCCACATTTTTATGATTAAAGTTTATCTGTGCAAGAAGCTACATATGAAAAAGCTGTCATGGCTTGACCTCTGGATCATAGGAAACCAGCTACATTTTACTTATTTTTCCATCTGTTCTTCTTATATTGGTGGTATATTGCCCTTTTATGACACATAGGCTCTTATAAACACCATGCATGCAGTGAGGAGTCAGGGTGCTTATCAAGAGTTTTCTCCTCTCTTCACTCCCATAGTATATCAAGCTTAGATTTCAGGGTCTATTTTTTCACAAACCCTCTTGATTTTACCTTAAATTCCCTTGACCATCTGTCCTTTTGGCACATGGCTCTGCAAAACCACAGTTCTATATCAACCCCATAACCCTCTTTTTCTGTGCTGGAGAAAATCACAGGAAGCAGGAAGAGTAATTCCATTAAAATTCATGAACACCAATATCAAATAGATCCTTAACAATTCACCCAACTTTCCACAACGTGATTTCAAGCTCATTTCTCCTGACTCCTTTCATCCAGCTGTACTTTCAGTAATCTTTCTTTTAAAAAAAAAAAAAAAGGTTTCATTTATTTATTTGACAGAGAGGGACACAGCGAGAGAGGGAACACAAGCAGCAGGCAGAGGGAGAGGGAGAAACAGGCTCCCCGCTGAGCAGAGAGCCCAATGTGGGGCTCGATCCCAGGACCCCGGGATCATGACCAGAGCAGAAGGCAGTAATCTATCAACAACCTAGATTGTTGTATTTGAAAACAAGGGAGTTTTTATCATCTGGCTTATATTCTCAGCCTTAAGTTTCAGTGATTCTCTAATGATCAATGATCAAATGGGCAGATATATTTGTAAATGAGCTCATGAACTGAAATTCTCTCCACACATGTTGGCGATGGCATTGTTATCATTATTACATTTGTTGATTTGCAGAACGAATGGCTGATTGGGTTTTTTACTGAGACAGAGAAGAGTAAGACTGAGTTTGGGAGAAAGGGTAGGAAATCTTAAATCCTGAATGAATTCTACAATTATATTATACTTCTACCCCTAATATTTAGTGATCTTTCATCTCTAAAATTCATTTAGCTAAATGACAAAATACCAAAGACGATTTTGACAGAGGCATTGATAATAGTTGCAACAAAATCCCTGATCCTTCCTTTTATCACTCAAATTGAAAGACTCTTTGACCACGACTTAGACTGGAAAAAGATGTATTTCATTTTCACTAAATATCAATGTGATGATTGGTCAATGTTCTAATCTGTTTTGACAGTAACTAGGCAGAGTGTTATTTTTTCCTAAGATCTGTGAAAGCATTATACTAATGATGCATTCATCCATGACACTTGAAGGTTATTTCCCTTCAAAGATACTCAAAATGTTTAACATACGTTTATCTTCTTAAGAGCATAAGTTGAGAGCTAAAGAGAAAGAGCAAGCACTATTGGTAATATTCAAAATATAAGGATATTTAAGCACAAAGAACTTGGGTTTGATTTATCCAAAGATGCAAGAGAAGCAACTGATGGAACTCAAAAGAACCTAGCTTCCCAGGTCCCCAGCCACCTCTAAGAAATATTTTTCCTCCCAAATCACACTTCCTTTCACTGGAACTGCCATTTATGACAATGACATCTGGTTTCACATATCTTTTAATTTTTGTACATATATCTTCTATTAAATGCTACTGAAGGAAAGATCCTATTCTTGAATAACAGCAAACACTTTGCTTTTGACCTATCACTCCTCTGTGGAGGAGGAAAAATTTCTATTTTCAGTCAAAAAAAAAAGTTACTTACTGAGCACATATTATGGAAGATCAATCTTCATGTTTGCAACACATTGTCTTTAAATACTTATCAAAATACCCATCAAGTGCTCCTCCCACCAAACATAAGTATAAACCATGGCAACCATAGAGCAGTTCTGAGAGTCAGGTAGTCTTTCCACCTGACTATTTCAGATAGCTGCAAATACCAGAAAACTGCTTAGCAGGAACTCAGACACTGTGTCATGTATTCATTTCATACAAGAAGTTGAGGGAAAGACACTACTTGGGTCGCTTCTTACTTTCTTGCTGTACCATTTTTGTAATGGCTGCTGACAGACATCGTCTCTTCCCTGTACAAAGGAAAAAAAAAAGGGAAAGAACGCATTGGTGGACAGTGAGCAGAACCTGGCTACTTGTAGCTGCAAGGGATACTGGGAATTTGATGTTTTACTTTTACTTGAGAGACAGGCAAAGAAGGGGAGTGGAACAGGTAGTAAGTGAGCAAACCCACCATTTCTGCTCCACAGTCTCTCTACCTCTGCCCACTTCTATCTTGTCTAGTCAAATGGAAGAGCTAGCCACTGATTCAGAGGGGAAATCAGGAGGATGTTCTGGGAGTATAACCTAGAAAGCTTTCCAAAATTAGCTCTTCTTAATTAATGGCTATACAAATTCCCTAGTTCCCAGCATCATAAATTGATTTTTCTTACAAAATAAGCATCTAAAGATGCTGAAAGAATTACTAAAAGAGTTGACAAGTCATACTAAAAAGCAAAGTTCTTATAATGGAATATCTAAGATACACTTGATAAGGGAAATATTAATAGCTACTTGTGCTGCATTTTTCACACTCTCAGCTTGCCTGTTGTGTATGTATTTAACAATATGAAGACCTGTAAGTAGGAAGGCCACCAAGTCACCCTCACCAGGATATTTTTATCCACATTTTTAAAATGACTTACTCCTCTATTCCACTCAGGATTACCCTGCCTTCAGGAAAAAGACTGAGGTCAGAATCATCTAGCATGCTTAGAATAATACAAGATGAAGTTTGTGGCACTTGTCATGTGACTTTGAGCAAGCTATTAAACCTTTTTGAACCTTGCTTGTATCATCTATAAATGAGATCTTTATAAATATACTGGAAAGAGGCTATGATTGTCAAATAAAGCAACATTTGTCACTGTACATGTAAGGAATTATTACTAAGGTATCATTTCATTCTGAGACAACATTTCTGGAAACTTAGTTAAAAATTCCGATGCATGGCGCACGCGCAGGCCTGCATGTAAGACCTCAGGATGGCCCGCACTACGGAACCAGTGGCAAAGAAGATCTTTAAAGAAGTTTTAATAGTTGAACTCTTGGGCGTTTTTGGAGCATATTTTTTGTTTAATAAGATGAACACAAGCCAAGATTTCAGGCAAACAATGAGCAAGAAATTTCCCTCCATCTTGGAAGTTTATTACAAATCCATTGAACAGTCTGGACTGTACGGAGTCAGAGAACAAGAGCAAGAAAAATGGTTGAATAGCAAAAATTAGGACCAGTCATCACGTTCAGCCTCCCATCTAAGCTGTTTGAGACCTTTGTGAGGGAGAAGAAAGATGAGGACACCACATTGCAGACTCCTGGCCCCACAGAACAAAACAGGAACTTCTGGTCTGCCATGGCTCACAGTCATTTCCCATCCACTATGCAAATCCCCTGCTTTTTTTTGTTGCTTTCCTTTGGCATTTATTATTAAAGACTACTGTTTAACAAATAAAAGATTAGGAGAGGAAAGGAAAAAAAAATTCTGATGCATGATAAAGGAAAACCAACAGTAGGACCTATTATTATTACTATTATTATTATTATTAACATAATTTCTGTGTTTTCCTATGTGTCAGATACTTTGCTAAGAATATTAGATACTTTGTTCCTCTTCAAAAAAAAAATACTTTACAGATGAGAAACCTAAGATTTGTGAGATCAAGTAATGAGCCCAAGATCAACTTACCAGTAAGTGGTGGCCCTGGATTCACACCTACATTCTTTTAATTGAGTTCAAATGATTTCCTAGTACCCAGTATATTAGGTACTCAATAAAAGAATCTGAAATTATTCCATCCTGTTGTTTATGTCTATAAATTGTGCATCTCCTTTTCGAGCTGTGCTTGGGATCAAGTAAAGGCAAATGAGCTTTTGTTACGCTTACCCATTTTTCAGGAATTACGTTACCTTCAGTCTTACCTACTCTTTCTATTGAAAGGAAAGTTTTGTTGATCTCATACCAAATTCTTTATGCAGCATGTTTGCCTCAGTCACCATGTGCAGGATAGAATTAAAAAATCTTATGGGGATTGATCATAGATTCATCCATCCATCCATCTACAAATCCTTGTCGAATACCCTACTAAGTTTTCAAACATCTTTCTAGGATGAAAATTTGACATTTTTTTTTAGGATTTTGGTAAAGTGAATCAGAACTTAATCAAGAACTGGGTAAATGTTTAAAAAATAATAATTGACATACATTTTAATAATGATTGTATTATTTTACTAGTTATTAGGCAAATATACATTCCAGAGGCTCTTGGCATTTACTGTTGATTAACATGGTCTCACCTGGGATGGTGATGCTAGCTTTGATTTCAGTGGCTTTATATTTCTTGTATAGTTATTTAAAACTGATAATTTAGTTCATGATGCAAAATTATGCAATTGCTATGTAGATTAGCCATTAAATCTTACTTTCTATGTGGACATAATTTTACTTTAGGTCACTAAATAAAAGTGAAATTAACCTCTTTATAAACTAGTTATTATTTTATTCAACTGTAGATTTACTGATTAAATGAATCATAGGATATTTGCATTTCTTATAGAGGCAATTACAAGCAGGTCTTCATTATCGGCAAATTAAGAGAAAATTATGCTACTGGAATACTTCCACAAATTTGTGTATACCTCTAACATTGAAAATAGAAGATCTAACAGTAAAATGTTTGATTTTATATGAAAGAAAACAAATACACAGTTTCAAATATTTATTTTAATTTGTATTCCCATGCTAATTCTCCCAAATAAATTGTGTTTACATGAGAATCTCTTTTGAGATTGTTTTGTAGAAAGTGTTTAGGGTCTAAGTACAAACAAAATATGTGTTATCCATTGACATCTGGAAGTCTCCATAAACTACAGTTTGGCTGGAGGCAAAAAATAAATGACCCTTGATACAAGAAGGCCCAGCCTAATGTCACTGCAACACTGGATTAAAAAATAGGCTTGGCAAGATATTTCATTTTCATGGTCCCAGTTTCTTCACCCATTAATTAGGAATAAGTATATCTACTGTAAAGTTTCTGTTTCAGTGTTCATAGATGCTATCTAGAGAATTAATTTTATCAGTAACCTCTGAAATTAGTGATGGAATATAAGGTATGTAAAAATTCCAATGCTAAGAATAAAATGAAGTAATGAACAGAATAATGGCTACTAAACCACTGTATATGGTACTGATGCTGCTAATATTATTATATTCATGTAGTTAGATTTTTACCACATTTTAAAAAGAAAAATAGAGGGGCGCCAGGGTGGGTCAGTTGTTAAGCATCTGCCTTTGGCTCGGGTCATAATCCCTGGGCCCTGGGACCGAGCCCTGCATCAGGCTCCCCACTCCACAGGAAGCCTGCTTCTCCCTCTCCCACTCCCCCTGCTTGTGTTCCCTCTCTCACTGTGTCTCTCTCTGTCAGATAAATAAATAAAATCTTAAAAAAAAAAAGAAAAACAGAAATATCTTCAGTCTCCAGACTAATTAATATATATGTGTTTTTCATTGCTTTATTATTTCTGAGGTATTTGTAGCACAAAACACAGAAGTCTATTTCTGGTGAAGGCCTGGCAACAATAATGGGGCTCCTTTTAATCCATTTTCTCCCATGGGCATTGCATTTTTTAAAGGGTGACCTTTCTGTAGAAAATGACATTCAAATTCAACAATATGGGTCACAGTTTAAGGTATGGATAGGAGCTGAATTACTATTAGGCAGTTTGAATACTGTAGATTAACATTTGTCCAAGAGATGTTTATTAAATTTTAGCTTGCCACTTAATCCTCCCAGAACCTGAGCTTCTCATGTAAAACATTTCTTCCCAATAGTTGTTTATAAATAATCATGGGTGGAAAAGAAGTTGAACAATTTATTTGCTCTCCCAACCCCCAAGAACATTATTTGTCTCTATGCAGTCTAGATGATTAAATAGTCTGGTTGCTCAGAGTGGATTAATTTTCATCTATATCCACCTCTACATATTTTGGAGAAGAATGATACTCAAAGAGATGGAGTACTAAAGCTATAATTCAATTCAGGCCTGCCGTAAGATCTATACAATAATAGGTTTTCCGCATGGTTGATGAAGTAATTCAGGGAGGATTTGATCAGACCCTCCAATCATTCTTCCTTTTCCATTACACTTCACCTAATACTACGGAAAGTGGATTACAGTAAAACAAATATCATAAGATGATGAATCTGCTCAAATATATGCCCTCCTCCAACACTTTGTTAATCATTGCAGTGCTGCAAATATTAAAGATTCATTACTTCCTCATTGTACATTGCTCAAATGCAAATCAGATCTTAAGAAGTAGTCTATTATTTCCTTAAAACAAAGACTGTTTCATTATATATTGTATTTCAGTATTTTGTGCAACATTTTCATGAAGTCAAAAATTATAATACTTTGGTTATATTGCTGTATATTACAAATGAGAATTGGATGTATTTCAGAAAACTTGAAATAATTTAAAGACAACCTATATTCAGGACTTTCCATTGGTACCATAATACTGATGGTGCAAAACAAAGCATGCAGAATTCATAGTATAAAGCCATCTCTGTAAGAAATTATTTTGACAACTCATCTTTTAAAATACTTTATTATAATTCTACCAAAAAACACACTTTTTTAAAAAGCAATATAAACACTGTGCTATGAGATCTAAATGAAATGTAAATAAGTATAGTCAATGTAGGTGAAGAATTAGATAATTGGAAATATATAAAACAAATATACAAAGCAAATATTTGGGTATCAGAAATGTCCACAGGTTAATCAGTTTATTCTAGTACAAATATTTGGAATAATTTAAATCATTCACTCTAAATTGAGTAGATTTTACAGTTTATAGTTAGACATATAACATCACATTGTTTAAAACCTTGGGGGCAGAAGTACTAGCTCTCATTTAGAGTCATACTAATATTGAAACTGTAGAATTCAAAATGATTGTCCCTTTTGAAGGAGGAAGAAAGAAATACTACTGAATTTTTGTTTTAAATTAGAAGACATGTTAGCAAATGGGGGAAAATTTGAAACAAAGAAGTCAAAATATCTTATTTGTTTCGTTCAGATTTGATTTTTCAAAAAACCTTGTTTCCATCTGGCTTCTAGTATCATATAGTTGTAGTTTTGAATTAGTTCTGCTATAGATAAATACCCTATAAGCTTTTGTCAACTGTTCCTTTGTGTATATGCATTAATGAACATCTCATCACCAAATAGTAAGCTAATGAGTAAATGTAAGATTACAGCAAACTTTATTGTTTTAAATATATTATTATTATTCATCACACCTAAAAAATAAAACAGATAGTAGAACAAAAACTGTCATTTTTCTTTAGTGAGCAGTGTTCAAATCAGTATTTTCTTATCCCATTAGCCCATATGTGCATATTAACCAGTTTCAATTAGAAGCATAGTTCTGTTCCCATTTTATTGCAGAATCAATGTAGATACTCAAGGAGTACTTTGTTAAATAACTGCGGGCTTCCAGATAATTACAGAGGACATATCTACAAATATGTGAGTGGTGTTGCTGTCTTTCATTTTCTTTTGTGGCCCGGATTTATCTTTCTATCTGTTTTTAAATTTCTGTACCATAAGAAAAAAAAATGTTTGCCATAAATCAAGAAATTTTAAGTTAAAGTTTCAGATTCAAGTTTATAGTTTGTTTTTCAGGACCAACATTATTTCTAAGTGAGGATTCCTAAGAAATCCTCCCAGATCCATGCTCCCAATTTAAAACTGAGTCACCTCAAGTTCAAATCACATGCAGATATAGATGTGTAGTAAAGGAAGTAACAGAGGGAAGGCCTAATGGGCCTTCTCCTTCGCGGTGATTTGCTAGAGCCACTTGACCTCCTCTCTTTTCAGTCCCTCTCATGGAATAGATGTGTAAGGCTGAGCATGTGGCTACTTCCTCTCTCCTGTATCCTGCCCTCTCTCCTTTGCTCTACCCCCACAACCACACCCCTGCCCACCCCACCTCCATCCCATACTCCTGATGCCATAAACAAATTCTCTGGACTGGCTTTGAAGGAGGGGGAGGGTTATTTATTAAGGTCCCACAAAGATTAAATCAGGTCATGTTGTGACATAGTCTCAAGGTCCTACGATGTGGGTGGGAAAGATGCATCTCATGCCGACAAGCCTTATGTCTCTAGTAAGCAGTAACATCCAGAAAAAGTATGGCAACGTGTAGTTCAAAGAGGTGCCAATCTTTCAGTTGAAGAGTTAGTGGATTCACTTGGAGAGCTCCTTCTATAATATTTCATGTTCAATTTGGTTTTACATGCAGCATAACACAAGCAAATATAAAATCTTAATATGATTTAATAAGACTTTGGGTATTTACCACCTAGGGGTGCAACAATAAAATATATGCCTACATTATTTTACAGCTACTCCCTAACACACACACACCCACATACCATTTTGACCTCAGACATGGCATCCATAGTTGGCTAATCTATTTCATCTCATTTACTGTTGGAACAGTGGATAAAGGGACATTGTAGTATCTGATGCCTTCTGACTCGATGTCATCAAGCCATTCATTTAATAAAAAAATAAAAATGAAGAAAATGAAGAAAAAAAAAAGCAATGAACAAGCCTGGAAATCAAGCAACCTCCATAGATTTCATTGTGATTCATCAGGTTTGAATTTCCTATAAAAGTATCTTGCAAGAGTTGCTCTAGGCCTTTTACTTAATGTTTAATATTCACTTGATTATTGTTCCTCTCTTGAGGGATTCTTGCTGCTATACAGGTCATTTCATAGTCGGTACCATCCAAGTGTACCCTTTTCTTTGGTGGTACATTTCCCTTGAGTCATCTGCTTCTCTTTAAAATGGAATTTATCGGTATCTTTGTTTAACTTCTTGTGCAAGGCTTCTCCAAGCTCCTTACATCTATGTTCAGGCACTGAGTAAATGTGTGTGGAATGTATGTCTTACAACTCAATTTAAATTAACTTTTGCTAAGGCCAAGTCTTTAAAATATCAAGGTAGTTAAAGCAATTAAGCAATGCTATCTGAGCCATGACTCAACATCTTGGTTTTCAGATGATGAGATAAAATCTACCTGTTTGGGCTATTGCCTTTACAAAAATATAAAACCATCTGATATTCATTTTAACAGTGCATAAATCATGACAACGTACATAAATCAAAGGAATGTTTTCAATTTCAGACCCCAAGAGCCGAGAGAGATAAGCTGATCTTAAAAGATCCAACTAAACGAGGGAAACAGATGTCAGAGACTGCATTTCAGAGTTTTTTCCTCTGTAAGAATGTTAATTTCTCCTCTTGTCGTAATGCCCTAAGAAAGGAAAAAGCTGTACGCCATACCTTGTCATAATAAGTGCCCCTATCACCTGGAATTAAAGCACAAAGAAGCAGAGCTAAACTGAGAATGCTCTAGGCTGAATGACGGATCAGAAACATTACATTTCAGTGCTTCATTTGTACCAAAAAGCCCAGGAATATGGACCTACTTCGTGTGGGTTTCTTTTGAGGACTATTTAATCAGGTGCTTTAGAAAACAGAGTATAAACACTATTTAAAAATTAACTACATATGTTATAATATATCAAAGATACATGGGTATTCAACTTGAGATAGCAATCATAGTATGTTGTAAAAAACACTGGAGTATAAATTGAGAAATGTGGGTTTTAATCTTTACTCTTCCGCTGTATGAGCCCATGGTCCTCAAACAAGTCGCTGATGTAACACCTCTTTTATATTCCTTTAGCTCTTAAATTGGGATAATAATATCTCTGCTAGCTAGTTAGGATGGATTTTGTGAAAATCAAACAGGGTAATTATTTAAAAGTGTTTAGGAAATGTAAAATAACGTGGCAAATACTTTCACTATGAATTCATTTTGTGGTTACCAATAGCAATTGATTAGACTAGACCAATAACTTATTCATTCATTTGTTCGTTTAAAAATATATAATTTAAAATAATAATTTAGAGATTCTTAAAACCCCATGCTGAAGTCAGGCATGCATACAAGTCATCGTGTTGCAGTTCAGTAATTCACTTTCTATTCCACATTTCTTTTTTTTTTTTTAAAGATTTTATTTATTTATTTGACAGAGAGAGACACAGTGAGAGAGGAAACACAAGCAGGGGAAGTGGGAGAGGGAGAAGCAGACTTTCCGCGGAGCAGAAAGCCTGATGCAGGGAACGATCCCAGGACTCTGGGATCATGACCTGAGCCGAAGGCAGATGTTTAACCAACTGAGCCACCCAGGCGCCCCCTATTCCACACTTCTAAGAGAGTATGGATGCAGGATCCATGGTGTACTTTCGTCAAAGAGGAGAGATTTAAAAAGGATGAGACATCTGGAAAGATGAGTAGGGGTCTGCCACACGGAGAAATCAGAGATCACTTCAGGTACAGAAAAAACATGAGCTAAAAGTGACAGCTAAGTGAAACACATTTTAGAGAACTTTAAGAATTTCAGGCAGATGAGACATAGATTGAATGCTGAAAGTGTAGTTGGTTTGAGGAAAGAGGTGAGTACTGGACATGTTGAATTTGGGGTGCTTATGGGACAGCCAGATGGCTATGTGGTCTGGAGTCCAGCGGGGGATGTCTGAGTGAAACAGGGGTTCCCAGGTCCTCAATTGAGCTGCAGTGGCTTACTCCATCAGAGTAGATATGACGATCCAAGAAGAGTGTGTGATGGCATGCCTGGTGTATTTGTCATGCAAAACAAATAGTTTTTTTAACTTTTTATTTTGAAACAACTACAGATTCAAAGGAAGTTGGGAAGATAGTACAAAGAAGTCTCATGTATCCATTATGCAGTTTCTCCCAAAGGTTAGATTTTGCAGAACTATGGTACAATATCAAAACCAGGCAATTGACATTGGTACAATGAATGTGTATAGTGGTATGTCAATTTATCACATGTGTACATTGGTGTAACCACCATCAAAATTGGGATACAGAACTCTCCCATAACCAGAACTATCCCATAACCTTTGTGCTTCCATTTGATAGCCATATAGCCACATTATCCTCTTCTTTATCAATAGGTTAATCAACCAATGAGCATTTACTTCTCATGGAATGTAGGTGAGTCTACCACAAACTCTGAAATGTTGTCAGTTAGGCAAATATGTTGAGATTTCTTTCAAAGAGATGAAACTGATGGCCCATTGTGAAGATTTATCATACATGATTGATCATAAGCCTCTTAAGTGAGAATCCAAATCCAGAAATTTGAATCTGAAGGGAAAACTTTAAAATCAAAATTCAGGTTAACTTTATAAAGAAGAAAGAAAGAATTAAATTCTCCCCCCCCCCCACTCACTCTGTGAGTGTGTGTATGATACTCAAACCACGGTTGTGAACAGTTTCTTATTTCAGAAATTCTCAGGAGAGAATGAGTGAAAGAACATTCAATTAAATCATATTAACTCTCGTTAGGCTTGATATTACTAAATCTAAACAAACATTGTTTCCTTTGATTTATCTCAATCTTACGACTTTCAGTCATCAAGATAAACTACCAGTGGGCAAATCTGACTGAGCTTTTTTGCTTTTATACAAATGTTGTACTTTGTTTCCCTGATTCTACTACTGCATTCTATATCCTTCAAAAAACAACCAGAGCTATCCTATGAAAATGTAAATTAGACTATAATGCCTCATTTTGGAAACTTTTCAGTGGCTTCCCATTGTGTTTGAAATAAAATCTATATGCTTAGATCTCCCTTCAGCAACAAAGGACTTACTTCACTAGCTGCTGGGAATTTGGCCAAGTCAGCCGTCAGGTATCAGCCTTCCTTGTGGATGGCCTTGGCTGAAGAAAACTATTTCTTCCAAAGTCATGCCTCCTTTCAGGAGCAGCCCATATCCAGTGGCTGATCAATGTTGCAGTACAGTTTGGAACAACTCTAAACGGCCATCCCAGCTCCAGTGCTCCCGTGGAGTTGGGAGATACCTTTGTTGGAATTACAGTGCTGTTCATCATCTCCCATCGCCCTATCCCCAGTCATCTCTGCCTTCCAAAGTTGACCCTAAGATCATTGCTAATAAAGGCGCCCATGCCGATTTCTGTCTTAAAGACTGCTTCCAGGAACTCAACCTGGGACCCTGACCCCAGTCTATGGGGATCTACATAAGCTGGCCCCTGCCTCCTTGTCCAATTTACCTCACCTCAGTGCCCCTTTGCTTGCTGCTAGACACAACACCTTCTTTTGCTTCCTCAGCTGCACTACCCCTTGAAGACCTCAGCATTTTCATTTCCTTGGCTGGAGCACTCTCATGGCTCTTTATGTGGCTGGTCATTTCTCATTTTTCAGGCATCTGCTTTTCAAACTCCTTCCCAAACCACCTTATCTCTAGTAACCCCTGGAAACTTCTTCCCCCTTTTTTCCCTTCATTTTATGTGTAACTTTGAAATGATCTCAACTCCTTCCTCTTGACTAGAAGCTCCAGGGAAGCAAAGATCAAGTCTGTTTGGTTCACCATTGTGTCCTTAATACCTAGAAGGGTACTTAGCACGTAAATGATCAGTAAATATCTACTAGATAAATAAAAAACTCAAAAATGTCTCAGGAATAAATTTTATTTTTATGTTCTCTTAAGAAGGCTTTATTTTCAATTTTAGGTTTTATAAGTGGTATGATATCAGAGTCAGTAACACATAACACACACACGCTCACACACACACACACACACAAACACACTTTATACACAAGCCATTTTGATATCAGTCTACTGCATACAAATCCCCTTCAAAATGGGATAGTATTTTAAGTGGCAAAGTTTAATTTTACTCATTAAACTTGACTCGTGTACTTAGCATTCTTTTGCAGTTACTAGACTTTTGCAAAGACCCTGCAATCATTTCAAATCATGACGACATTACTTCTCTCGATTGTGACATTACGGAAAACAAAGTCCTTCAATAGGCAGAACCCAGGTGTCTCCACCCACTTCTCTCATGTGAAGGGATTATGCAAGCAAGGGACAGAAAAGCACACCCTCTGACTCTGAAAGAATGTGACAACTCTGGAGGGACAAGGGACACAGAAGCATGCTGCAGAATAAAATAGGTAAGGGACTCCAAACATCCACATGTGAATTCACTTACGGAAATTACTCTTTTGATGAATCAGAGCAATCACTATGAAACACTCAGATTTAAAGTGAAAGGTAGAGCCTGCCCATAACTTCTATGAAATTATCCATCTTAGAACTTTCCCAAGGCCTGGACCAAAGAGCACATATCTACCTGTCAGGTGACTACAGCTGTATCTTGCTACCAGGAACCTAGTAGGCAAATTCACTTTGAAGTTGCTGAAGCTCATTTGTGTCCACATGTTCTTTCATCTCGTGCTCCCATTTTTATGTGCACCAACACCTGGCTCTGGGAGGAAAATAGAAATAATATTCAAGGCAATGCTGTGCCGTCAGTGCTGAGTACAAAAGCTTAGTGATAGATATTTTACTTATGTTACTCCAAGTTTGACTTGCAAAAGGCTGAATAAATCATCCCAACATCAATACACTAACAACCTTCAAGATGACTAATTTACTTTGCAACAGAAGCATCTTCCTGAAAAGGCATGTTTTGATGGAAAATAAATTCTCTCTAGGCACATATTTCTGAAGCGTTAGAATTAATCATTTTGGAACTGGGGAGACAATATGAACATTTTTTTATGAGGATCTAGTTTTATTAATAGAGACACACATAATTCAATTTTGGCTCTATTCTAGCTCTTCTTTGGCCATTTGTTTTTCTAACAGTGACAGGATATTGATTTTTTTTCTAGGGTTCTAACATGGAAAGAGCTCTATTCTGTATAGAGCTTATCATATTAAAAAAATACAATTTTTAATTCAAATTAATTATTAAAGACTATTACCAGCAAGAGATCTATTTTTAAATTAAGATCTTCTTTAGTTTTATATACTTGGAATTATGAGATAAATATTTTCATTACATGCTTTGAAAAGTGTGACTCTTTTTTAACTACACTAAAGAGATATATGTCCATCAACCAATATTTTGGCATTTTTCTTAAAAGCCACTCATTGAACAATAAGAGGGAAAAAATAACCCAATGCTTAAGATACGAAAAGTTTTAAAAAACAAAAAGGTGGTCTTACCCAAAGATTTTTATAGTCGTAAATGTTAAGCTGTCAAAATATATAATGCAAATGGTCAGCATTTTATAGATCAAGTTCAGGCTTTTCTACACCACCCCCCATTTTTAATTAGTGCCTTATGCAAATGCAAATATGTATTCAGATATCTTTTCCATATATCTAGCTTCTGAATCTCAGCTTATAATAAGTTCTATATACTAGTCTATCCTTTACAGAGGGACCTCAGACTTCAGACTATAATGTGAGTGAAAACAAGGATGGAAAACGATGCTGAAATGTATACTCTTAACCATCAATAACGGAATGATAAATATATCCATATACAAATGAATCAGTATCCACTCAATATATTGAAATAAATATTTTAAGAAAAACCAATAATATATATGGAAAAGGGCAATGCATATACACAGGAAATGTTTAAGAAACTGCCATTTCCTCGTGCATATTGGATACGAAAGAAATACACATGTGCATCGTCATGATCCACAGGAATCTTGGAAATTTGGAGTGGGGCTTGTAATTCTAGTTCTCCAGACTAGGCTTAAATTTTCTGAGCAGAGTGGTTCTAAGTAATTTGTTTGACGCTTGTTGTAGGGTAGCTCTTAGATCTATTACCCAAACCAGTATATGATGTGGCACCAGAATGATTACTCTTTCCATCTCTTTCCATTACACCATTCCATGGTATAGTAAGTGAAAGCTAGGGCTGTCTCAGGTACCCTGGGATGGTGGGGACCCTATTGATTGGAATAAACCAGAGAATAATCAAGACAGCTTATCCATTTCTGGATTATTAGACTGTAGTAGCTTGAAGAAGAGATATGCCCGCTTATGTAGAAAATAATCAATAACTTATAGTTAAATTAAAAATTACTCATTTTAGGGCATTAAAGGAGTCTCTTGTTTAAAAGGTATTAAAGATATTGCTAGATATCCAGAAAAATGTATCCTTACCTTTTCCGATAATAGTAATTGCTGCTGGGACCTGCTCAACCCTTAGGCCCCATCTACGGCAGTGATCCTGGCTTCTCTGCAGCTGATCATGGCCACATGACTAACTCTGGTAAATAAAATGTGAGCCGAAGCAAGTGTGTGATTTCTGATTGACTAGATTCTGAGCTTCCCTCTTTAGTGTATGGAAAGGCAATGACTGGAACAATCTTGAAACCAACCATTGAAGGTACCTCGCCCACTGTCAGACTGGATCTCTGGATTACTATATGGGGCAGAGTGTCCACTCACCTGAAAAGTGAACTATCAGAACTATTACATGGGAGAGAAGTAAAATCATAGGTTCTTAAACCACAATATTGGTTGGGTATCTTTATTAGGCAGCCAAGCCTTTAACCCTATCTCATGCAAAGCAAGAGCTTACATTAATCATCTCTTCTTTATTAGTAGCAACAGACTCAAAAGCTAAAGGGTTGGAAACAGGTTTCTTTTGGAGACTATCTCTGCAGTTTTAACAACCCAAATGTATTCTTGGTCTATTGTTATGAGAGTCACATGAATGAGACCAAAGATGACATTGTATAATTTCAAAAAGCATCTTTCATATCATAGTCTAGGTGAATAATGCCTCCCGGAATTATTCACCGTACTGCCTGGGTAGACATAGCCAGAGGCCCAGCTCTGTCAGGCATTTCAAAAGACAGTTACAATAACACCATGTTGTCTAATCTAATTTGTCTCCTGGGAATACCAAGCTAAGCTTGATCCCTGGTATTTTTTTCCCGTACCTTGATTGTGCATCCATAATCTATCAGTTGTTGCATTCATTCTTGTTTTGCAGCTTTTAGCACTAACTAGCATATTCTTCATCCTACCTTCACACTTATCACTCCTGTGCCTGTTGTACCAGAGTTAGGCCTATAACCTCCAATTAGCCATCCACCTTGCTTCCTGACTGATCCTGCACCCGTGCCACTTTGCCCCACCCCAAGTTGCCTTCCCTAGCGCACTTTGGCTGTGGGAGATACCTAGACATGAGAAGCTGTAAGAAGCTAGAGGAATTGTGGAAGCAGAATATCAGAGCAGGTGTTCTATTGAGTTGAACTGGAAGAATGAAAGATGTACCTGGAAGCTCTCAGGGTCTCTTCTAGTGCTAAATAGCATCTAAGGAGAGCTATCGATGATCCTTGGTAATCTAGAAACTTGCTATTAATCCTAAATGTGGTCCAGCAGCATTGGCATTACCTGGGGGCTACTGGAAATATAGAATCTCAGGCCCCAGAGCTCCCAAATCAGAATCTGCATTTTCACAGGATTTGTATTCTAACAGGTGGTTTGTATGCACATTAAAGTTTACAAAGCGCTGGTTGAGAAACCAGACTGGCTGGGATGAGATAAGGAGGCAGAAGATGGACACAAAGCATTGACTCATGAAAAGATTGCCAACTCAACACTAAATCTGCCACGCAGTGACATTAAAGAAGCAACTCTGTCATGCATAAACTTTCCAGCTGGAAAGGGTATGTTGCAGGATCATTGGTAACTCTTCTTTAAACACTGTAAGGACATAGCCAGGCTTAGATTCTTGAATTTTTATTTGCCAAGTAATATATTTTTGCTTCTTAATAAATGATATTTTGAGGATATATGGGTCAACATGCTCCCAAAGTGGGAAGCAATTCTAGGGAATGATTCCTCCTGTTTATACTAGAAAGGGCCTTGAGCCAATTGAAGAATGAAAGCCTGAAGCTTAGTCTGGGACTGACTGTCACACATGCCTCTGACAAGAAATAGAAGAGGCTTCTTTTTTTTCCTTGTCTTAATACTCATAATAAAATGCTATCCCTGTAGATACACTGTTGGACTGCAACCTATTAAAATATATATAAAGAAATACAGCAGCTGTACCTATCAGTTTTGGTGAGAAAATAATTCAATCTGGACTAATTTCTGACAAAACCACTATTTCTCTGCATGAGAGAAACAGTTACAGTCCTAGGAAGTCTACTTAAAAAGTCATTAGTTTCAAGTTTTAAATACATTTACTAGGGCTTACAGATTTTCCAGTAAGGGTAGGGTTGTACCAGTATGGTTAACACAAAGAAATAATATCACACAGAAAGTGAGGGATCCAGAGGATTATGAAAAATATTACATTGTACCCGAGAACTCCGGCTCCTCCTATGTTTATCACACACACACACAAAAACAGATTTGAGAAGTTCTAAAACCAAATAAACCAAACTTCCTTTCAACCACTAGACCAATTCCAGAAGAGCAGACTCTGTTGGAAGGGTTGGCAGCGACATAGAACATAGAAACAAAAGAGGGGAGTTAGGGATCACTTCAAGTGACCATAATTCAAAGCAGCTCGAGCTGGAGAAACGTCTTTAAAGTAAAGCCAGTGAGAAAAACAGCAGGCCCACCAAAAGGGCTCTTGTGTGCTTTTTTTGTTATTCCTCCCTTTCATGCAAAAAGGATGACTAATATTACTTTGTTTCAAGTAGCAATAATTTTTAAAATCTTATGAAATTTTATCCATGCTACAGATACAACTCCACAAAGAGCCACAGAAAGCTCATTCGAGCTCCACTGGGAAGAAGTTACTTTCTTGGCTGGTGTAGAGAGTAGAGGATGTGAAAAGGTTTTATAGATAATTAATGTCACCCAGCTACCAATCCAGAGGTCAGAGAATCAGACTCATTAATTTAATCATATACTAGTTGAAGCTTCAAGCACTTCCTTTTTAAATGTATCTACTATCTTTGAAAAACTCTCCAATGAGTGCCAATTCTGAGAATAAAGAAAACTTCAACACACATCCCAGCCCTGCCAACGAGGCTTGTGGGATGCTATTTTGATCATTTCTCTGCCTTTTAAGTGGAATCCAAAAGAAAATTTTCAAACAAAGAGTCTTGTTTTGAAGCTTTTATTCTCTAATGCAAACACCAAAACAAGAATCCCAGACAACTGGCTCATCCTTCCAACACATTCAAATGTGCATAATGGGATAATGGATCTGCCCTAATGAAGGATAAGGGAATTCATCAAAAAGTCTCAGAGAAGTAAGTGAAATGGTGTGGTAAATTCTAAATCCTAATGTGTTGGTTATTAGCACTTCCTGCTGGGGACAAGGAAACAGTTTGGTGAGAGATATTAATGATGAAATACCAGGGCCAGTGTTAGGAAATGCTGTGGTCGTAGACAAACATACACATGTTACTATTGTTACTCATCTTGTTAGTATGACTATATCTTTTACAAATTATCTGGGAAATACAATAACATTAAAGAAAAAATTAAAGCAAATGCATTAAATGAATTTTTCAACTATCCAAATACAACTGTTTGGTTACTAATGTTCCTTGTGCACATATTTTCATACTTCAACACAGAATGCAACTATCATTTTGTATTTGATATTTTCATTTGACATTGTTAGCATAATTTTTACTTCTGTTAATTTTTATAATTATAATAAGCATATAATACTCTTACTGTTGGAATATAGTGTGCTAAATAATTTCCCATAATATAAGACAAGTAGAATGTATCTTACTTTTTTCCTCTATATACTACAAATAAAACAGTCATATTTACAGCTCATAGGTTTTTATTTTTTTGCTTATTCAGAATTATTTCCTTAGTATGAATGACTCAATCTTGAATTCCCTCATCAAGAGATCTCCTTTCGGCTGGAACCACCATCTTCCAGTAATTTGCCAAGATGACTAACACAAAGGGAAAGAGGAGAGGTACCCGCTATATGTTCTCTAGGCCTTTTAGAAAACATGGAGTTGTTCCTTTGGCCACATACATACAAATCTATAAGAAAGGTGATATTGTGGACATCAAGGGAATGGGCACTGTTCAAAAAGGAATACCCACAAATGTTACCATGGCAAAACTGGAAGAGTCTACAATGTTACTCAGCATGCTGTTGGCATTGTTGTTAACAAACAAGTTAAGGGCAAGATTCTTGCCAAGAGAATTAATGTACGCATGGAGCATATTAAACACTCAAAGAGTCGAGATAGCTTTCTGAAGTGTATGAAGGAAAATGATCAGAAAAAGAAGGAAGCCAAAGAGAAAGGTACTTGGGTTCAACTGTAGCGCCAGCCTGTCCCACCCAGAGAAGCACACTTTGTGAGAACCAATGGAAAGGAGCCCGAACTGCTGGAACCCATTCCCTATGAATTCATGGCATGATAAATGTAAAGAAAATAAAAGACCTCAAGATTGTTTAAAAAAAAAAAGAGAGAGATCTATTTGTGGTTCCTTCTACAAAATGTCTACATTGCTTTTCTAGTTTTTCCCAATTACACTCCTTACCAAACAATTAATAAGGGTATCACCCTTGCAAGAATAACTATCCTAAACAATTTGCCTTTTATATTTATGAACTATATTTTTCTTTAGCTTAGATAATTTTTAAATGTTTGAGGAAGATTAAACTTTTTCTCACACACTTTCAAAAATTATATACAAATAATAGTGAATTAAATAAAATATTGGAATTATGATTAATGAGTGTATAGGATTAGGTATGTTTCTTTTTTTTAAAGATTTTATTTATTTATTTGAGAGAACGAGAATGATAGAGCACATGAGAGGGGAGAGGGTCAGAGGGAGAAGCAGACTCCCCGCTGAGCAGGGAGCCCGGTGCGGGACTCGATCCTGGGGTCCAGAATCATGACCTGAGCCGAAGGCAGTCGCTTAACCAACTAAGCCACCCAGCCACCCATGCATGTTTCTTTTTTATGAATTGCTTAAATTCTCAGTTCATTTTAGAATGAATATTAAATTTTATTTTAATCCAAAGGAATTATCATTATATTGTGGTATTTACTATCTATAATATTAAATGAGAATATTTTTTCCTAATCTGTTTTTTACATTTCATTGTCTTTTAAATAGTTTTGTTCTTTGTCTTTATTTAGAAAATCTAAAGTTTATGCACACTAATTTGTTAATATATTTCATAGAGAATGCCTTTTAAACTTAAAGGTAATACAAAGAATATATTACATTCTTCTGCATGTCAAAACATACAATTCAAAGGCAAACAAAAAAATGGAACAACAATCACAAGAAATTGCTTGATAAAGCATTAACATCTTTTGTGCATCACAGTTTTACACAAATTGAAACTGAAAACCGCAGTACATAAAAAGATAAAGGAAAAAAAATCTCAAAAGGATAAATGAATGCAAGCCAAAAAGAGGAAATATCTTTATCTGTGCCAATAATCAAAACTGCAGATTTGAAACAGAATTAGAGATCGTCCATTGCCTACCCACAACCTGGATGGGACAGGGCAGCTGAGCACCCCAGGTCCACAATGCCTGCCCCTCCCCCTTCTGCCTCCAGGTGTGCTATGGTAGAGACCTCTGGCCAGAGCCAGAAGGCAAGACAAACAGACTCTCATGTGGGAACCAACGTACCTAAACCCTGTAAAATTCAAGTAGCAACCAGGGGAAAGGAAGGGGAAAATCTGGCAGAAAAAATAAAGAAGCTCTGAGATGGAGATTCATAGTGGATAAAGAGCAGAAGTTTCATAACTGAACTGAATTAAAACCTCTTCAACTGTTCTGAGTCTCCAGATTAAATTAAGTGTAGTCTTCCCATGTCCAAGAAGGAATAAAGATGTCAAGAAACAGTAAGCAGTTACAAGAACAAAGCATTTCATATCAGAGCGGTAGCTGGTGGATTACATCCTGTTTTTATACAGTATCACCCAAGATTTTATCTCTTATGGTGAATAGTCAATACTGCCAAGGCGAGGGGAGAATGGGACTCACCTACACTGTTGGAGAGAATGAGGTGGCTGCCAGAGTGCTAAAGTCCCCAGCTTCCCCATCCCCAACTGGGCCCCTTGGCCCCTGACTTCCTACCTGTGGTAAGGTTATTTTTTCTTCCCATCCCAGATTTTCCACCATCTCTTGATATCCAGCCTATCTTCCTCCAGTGGGATTGCCCATAAACATCTCTCCAGTCCCTAACCTCCTATGCCTCCAAAAGGAGGTGACTCTCTCATTTCCCCAGTAAGTCCTTAATTTTCTGCTCTTTTAGCATCACTGACAGTGAATCTATCCCTTCTCTTGGTGAAACCCTAACATCTCTATATTAGGGACTGGACTTTCTTCAGGCTTCCACTACGAAGCTGACCCCAAGGACAAGCTACCCCAATACAATACTTCACATCTTCTCTGAAGCATTTTCGCTTATTCACCATCCTTAGGACTTACCAAGATCATATTTTAGATGACTGTCTCAAAACAGCATACTCAAATAACATCCCTCCAGAGAGATAGATTCCTTCCCAAAAGTGAAATTATCTCTATCCTAGAAAAATCAAACTTTTGCAATTTATTAAGTGATCAATCCATTCTTCCCCAGTTGTAAAGGTCCAGTCTCTCCCAGATACCCCATGACATAATTTCATAAACAATAGTGAAAACAGCTACCATTTATCTTGAATGCTCATTTTCTAACAGGCAGAATGTTAACCAATTTTTTAAATATATTTTCACATTTCACTTGGTAAGAATTGAGCTTTGGATAAGTTCATATGTTATATTTCTATTTTGCAATTATTTCAAAAACTAAATGGCTTATCTAAATTTCATAACATAAATTTGTGAGTCAGTAAGAAAGATGTTACGTATCCATATCACATAGATAAAGAAACAGAGGTTTAGAAGGATTTCAAAAGTCCAGATGTTGCCTAACTAGTGAGTGGTCCAAGTCGGGATTCAACTGATCTCACTGCAAAGCCCTTACTCTTTTCTGTCTGTATCGAAGTAGATTATTTCTTGGTACCTTGCCTGTGATGATTCTTCGGAGGAAAATATCTCATCTTTCTTAAGTTCTAATAGCGGTTGATATTAATTAATTTTGTTAGCAGGACTGCCAAAAAAGGGGAAGTTGTAGAATATGCCTTTATTGTAGCAGGAGAAGCTATAGAGTCCTCTACTGGAGGATTCCTGCTGAAAACTCAGTCAATGATTTTGCTAATGATGGTGGTAATTCTAAGCAAAAATACAATGTGTTGACAATTTTTCCTTGGTTGAAAGTAGATCTTTTAGAATCTGAGTATGGAAAATATGCTCAGTGTTTTTTAAGAGTCTACTTCTGTTTGATAGATCATTTCTCCTTCATAAACATGATTTCTATTTGAAATCAGATATTTTCCTTTGCCCTAGAATCCTGTTTTCACATCCCTAGGCCTCCTGAATGCTTAAAATATTCTCTGAGCAAAGAAACAATCCAAAATAAATAATTCACTGCACTGCTTTCAAGAACACTAGATTTTAATTAGCTGTTTATTTGTTTGTTTACTTGTTTGTTTATTTTCTGCTTGCTCTTTGGAGGAGAGCCCAGTGCAAACAAGGGTTAATGTAAAACCTTCAATTTTTTGCAAAAGGAGCTTTCTTCCTTGGATCTGAATGAAAACATATCTGTCCTGCAAAATAAACCACTCAACCGTCTCAGATATTTGGGAATGAATGCTTATCCACTAATTGGCTTCAGCTGTTTTTTCTCTTCATTATTTGAACTGAGAAAACAGCTGTTTTGGCAAATGGTTAAGCCCTAAGTCACATGGTTAGTGATTTATGCACTTCAACGTGCTAATGGATGCTTTGTAGAGCATGGTTTTGTTTATTTGATTGTTACAGGCCATAGTTAATGAATCATGACTTTCTTTAAACACACAGTGAACCCAATCTCATAGAGCAGCTCTTAATTTGGGGGGGGGTCATTTTAGATCATTTTTTTCAGTTTAGTATAATTTGCTTGATTTTACCTCTCCAAAATAACAAGAAAATGGGGAGAAATTGGAAATAAAGATTTATGTTTTTATGAAACCTGAGGTACTTGCAAGTGAGCAGGGAGTCAATTACAACAGAACACACTAGCAGTGGGGAATAGAAAAGAAAAGAGAACAATTGGTCTTTTGAATTATTTGAACTAGCCATACTCCTTGTGTTTTTCTTTGAGCAAGTTCATTAACATCAAGAGCATTGGCATTTGGTTACATTCACCTCTTAGGGCATTAATTGACTGGGACTAGAATGAAATCATTACTTATACAAAAAGGTATTTTCTTACTACCATGAGCAGAAGAGGTCAATCACAAATGCTGGTGCTCTTCTATAATTAAAATAATTTCTGTCATCCCAATAATAGTACTAGTAATAATAATAATAATAAATGCATTCAACTAGATTTGATGAGCTATAATCACATCCACAGTCAACATGAGATTAAAGCAATGAGCAGGATAGCAAACTTTAAGATTAGAGATTTTATTTTTAAAATCTGATGTCTTCAAGTAGTCTTTATCTTAAATCATACTTAAACACTTGAGATGATACTTTTCAAAGATCTTCAATAGGGGTCACTTCAGTCTCTGCAAGTAACTAATTCTAGCCATTTTATCCTTGATGTCAGAAAATTATTATCTTACTTAACAAGATTCATCTGATTTTTGAGCAGTTTTTCTCTCATAGGTCTAGACCATACTACTATTTGACAGAATATTAGAACTCTAATATCTCAGCATTTTCATCCTACAGGTTAAGGAAACAAAGTTTCAGGGAGGTTAAGTGTGTTGTCCACACATAGAAGCAGGCAAATTCACTGAAAATTGCATTTTCCCAAGTTTGTAGAACATTTTTAAGATTTTGGTTTTGCAGAAAAAAAAACAAGATGCAGAAACCATACGCATTCTTATACATAGAACAGTATGGATGAACTTTACATGTAAGTGGAAGAAGCCAGGCACTGAAGGTTGCATATCATATGTTTCCATTTATATGAAACATCCAGAATAGACTAATCCATAAAGACAAATCCATAAGCGGATTAGTGGCTGCCAGGAGTTGGGGATTGCGGAAGTACCGGCTAACGGGTATGGGTTTTACTTCTGCTGTGACAAAAATGTTCAAGAATTAGCTAACCATGATGGTTGCACCACCCTGTGAATATAATAAAAATCTCTAAATTGTATGCTTTAAAAAAAAAGATTTTGGTTTTGCTTGTATGCCATGGCCCTGCCCTGCCCTTGCTTTTGCCTCTGCTCTAGATATGTCCAATCAGAACCATAGTTGGGATGAACTTGCAGGCATGTAGGACAACAGCGAGAGGAGTGAAGACGAGAACACTTGAGAACTGGAGCTCGCAGAAAGGTCTGATAATCACCAACCTAGAGAACAGAATCATCTGATGGTGGCTCAATTGTTTTATCTAAATATTAATGGCAAGAACGAGTTTTGGAGGTTGAGGGCTTGGGAATGCTAAAATTCCATGACAACTGTACATGAGGTAAAGGTAAAAGAAGAATGAATGTGACCATTTTGAAGAATATAATTGATTTTCACTAATGTCTTTATTGATGAAGATGAATGTCAAGGTGCATTTTTGAATCCCACATGTACATAGTAGAGGACAGATGGCTCCTCTCCCTTCTTGCTCTTTGAGCTCTTCTCATCATTCTTTATCCATCCAGAATGGAAATCCAAGTGTGCCATGGGACTCAAAGTGGAAAGTACAGACAGAAATAAGTACAGTAGGTCTTAGGATGCTTGATGAAAGAATAAAACACCTTTGGAGGCAAAGGAAGAAACACATCATTGGATGCTTTTCATACAGCATGTACTGTGTTGAATAATGAATCCCCCAAATTCATGTCATTCCTGGAACCCCAGAATGTGACTTTACTTGGAAATAAAATCTTTGCAGATGTAATTAGTAATATGATGTCATACCAGATTAAGGTGGGCTCTAAATTCAGTATAACTGGTGTCCTTATAGAAAGAGACACACACAGAAAGAAGCTGGCCATGTGACAACAAAGGTAGAGATTGAAATGATGCACCCACAAGTCAAGGAATGCCAAACAATCCTGGCAAACACCGGAAGCCAGAAGAGGCATGAAAGTGTCCTCCTGTACAGCCTTCATAGAGAACACAGCCCTGCCTGTGCCTTGATTTTAGACTGCTAGCCTCCAAAATGGTGAGACAATAAATTTCTGTTGTTTTAAGGCATCCAATTTGTAGTAGGTTGTTACAGCAGCCTTAGGAAATTAATTCCCTGGGAATGGCATGAGGTGTGGACTTCCATCAAGGTAAGTGATTCTTTGGGTTAGGCAGAAAACCTAAAAGCATGAACAGTAAATGATAAATTCTTATAGCAAAAGACCTAGACTGGACTCCTTAATGTCAGAGACAATAAACAAAAGAAAGGACAAATTACAAAGAGGAAAATATTTTTAATATACAGGAGAGACATAGAGATATTATCCTCAACATATAAGTCTCTTACGATTATAAGAAAAAGTAAGCTCTCTAATAGAAACTTATTTTAAAAAAGAAACTCATTAAAATATAATGTATTTTATCTACTTAATTGATCAGCAAAGATAAGAAAAATTGTTAAACCTACTATTAGTAAGAGTTTAAGGAGACAGACGCTCGGCATTGCTATTGAGAGTATGATCCCCCAGCACTTTGTTGCTGATCCACAACTAGAGAGTTAAGCATTTAGAAATGTTTATAACAAATCAATCTTGCTACAAAATCCCAAGGAGTGATTGGGATCACTCACTTGTCTGTTTGAGAGGGGTTTAGCAAGCTTGGCTGTTCAAAGTCACATGATGAGTCTCACATCTTCTGAATTGCATATGAATCAGAAAATCAGGACCATACTTCCAAGCGATAGTTTTTCCAGCTTTATTGAGATATTATGGGAAAATACCATGTGTCGGTTAAAGTATACAATGTAGTGATTTGACACAGGTATGTATTGTGAAATGATCACCACCAAAAGGTTAGTTAACACACACATCCCCTCACAAAATTACCTTTTTTCTTTTTATAGTGGTGATAACTTTTAAGATTTACTCTTTCAATAACTTTCAAGGATATAATATAGTTAATTATAGTCCCTGTGCTGTGTGTTGGATACCAGTTCTTATTCATCTTATAGCAGGGAGTTTGTACCCTTTGACCAACATGTCCCCATTTTCCCCACACCCCAGGCCCCGGAAACCACCATTCCACTCTATTTTTTTGTTTGTCTTTCTTAGACTCTCCAAATAAATGCAGAAATATAGTATTTGCCTTTCTTTGACTATTTTCACTTAGCAAA
This sequence comes from Eumetopias jubatus, assembly GCF_037043125.1. Lineage (NCBI taxonomy): Eukaryota > Metazoa > Chordata > Mammalia > Carnivora > Otariidae > Eumetopias > Eumetopias jubatus. The sequence continues at coordinate 49,108,112 of NW_028274812.1, forward strand.
ATACCCTCAAGATCTAACCATGTTGTTACAAAAAGCAGGATATTTTTCTTTCTAATGGCTGAATAATATTCCATTGTATATAGGCATTTATGTATGTATCGTTGTATATATATCAATATAGATATACACATACACACCATATACACATCATTAATGTGTGTGTGTGTGTGTGTGTGTGTGTATGCCACATTTTCTGTATCCAAGCATCTGTTGATGAACACTTAGGTTGTTTCCATATTTTGGCTACTGTGAATAATGCTGCAGTGAACATGGGGCAGCAGATATCTTTTTGAAATAGTGATTTTTACTTACTTCAGATAACTACCCAGAAGTGGAATTGCTGGATCATATGATAGTTCTATTTTCAATTTTTTTCAAGAAGAGATATTTTAAGTTTAGTTTCTTAGGTATAACTCACAAATACGTAAAAATGTTAAAAATGTAAGCATTTATATATTAAAACTTGTATATTTTACAATAAGGTTTTTTTGAGAAATACTTATATCTTAAGTTTCTATTTAAATTCCAGTGTAGTTAACATGCAGTGTACTATTTAAATTCCAGTGTAGTTTTTATTTAAATTCCAGTGTAGTTAACATGCAGTGTACTATTTAAATTCCAGTGTAGTTAACATGCAGTGTACTATTTAAATTCCAGTGTAGTTAACATGCAGTGTATTAGTTTTAGGTATACCATATAGTGATTCGACACTTCCACACAATAGTACAATCTGTTTATTTTAAATCAAGTCTGTTTTTTAGTTTGTGGCTAAACATTATAAGCTAAATTAGGGAAATTATATTAGTAAGTTTTAACTCTTGTGGTAAAACGGTTTTCATTTACTTTTTTGTGAAGAAAAATACCTTTTGGGATGCCTGGGATGCCTGCCCAAATGGGTTAAGCGTCTGCCTTGGGCGCAGGTCATGATCCCACAGTTCTGGGATCAAGTCCCGCATCAGGCTCCCTGCTCAGTGGGGAGTCTTCTTCTCCCTCTCCCTCTGCCGCTCCCCCTGTTTGTTCTTTCTCGCTCTCTCTCTCTGACAAATAAATAAAATCTTTAAAAAAAGGCTTAAAAAAAGGAAAAATATCTTTTTCTGGATGTGAAAGGAGTCATAAGTCAAATATTAATGGTGTAAATGATTCTAAACAAATAAAAATTTTACTCAGATGTATATTCCATCATATACATGTTCGACTTTGTAACTTTATTTGATGTTGAAATGCTAACACAATGGTATGTTTTTATAGCTGTGTACTAGCTAATAAAGCAATGCAATCCTCAAAACTTAAGAAGGTTTACATATAAAATATAAGGAAATAAGCTGAAAATAAAGAATTCCTCAAAATGAAGAATATTGATTAATAATTTTTTTTTAAAGATTTATTTATTTATTTTAGAGAGAGAGTGTGTGTGAGCACAGGGTAGGGGTGGGGCAGAGGGAAAAGGAGAGAAAGTCTTAAGCATTCTCTGCGGAGAGACTTGGATCCTGACCCTGGGCTCAATCTCATGACCTTGAGATCACAACCTGAGCTGAAACCAAGAGTCAGAGGCCAAACCGACTGTGCCACCCAGGTGCCCCAAATATCAATTACTAGTTTTACTAAAGCAGATGTTTAGTATTTCACATATAAATATTAGTTCTTTTTAGGCTCCTTTTATTTATGTTTTTTTTTTCATCATGATAAGTGTACTCTTTAACCCCCATCCCCTATTTCACTCATCCCCCCCCACAAACCTCCCGTCTGGTAACCATCAATTTGTTCTCTGTAGTTAAGAGTCTGTTTCTTGTGTGTGTGTGTTTTTTTTTTCTTTGCTCCTTTGTTCAGTTTCTTAAATTCCACATATGAGTGAGATCATATGGTATTTGTTTTTCTCTGACTGACATATATCTCTTATATTTTCTAGCACTATCTATGTTGTTACAAATGGCTTTTTTATGGCTGAGTAATATTCCATTGCATATGTATACCACATCTTCTTCATCTGTTCATCTATCAATGGACACTTGAGCTGCTTCCATAATTTGGTTATTATAAATAATGCTGCAATAAACACAGGAGAATGCATGTATACCTTTGAACTAGTGCTTTTGTATTTTTTTGGTAAATACCCAGTAGTTCAATAACTGTATCATAAGGTAGTTCTATTTTTAATTTTTTGAGGAACCTCCATACTGTTTTCCACAGTGACTGCATCAGTTTGCATTCCCACCAACAGTTCAAGGGGTTCATTTTTCTCCAAATGCTCATGAACACTAGTGTTTCTTGTGTTTTTGATTTTAGCCATTCTGACAGGTGTGAGGTAATATCTCATTGTAGTTTTGATTTGCATTTCCCTGGTGATAAGTGCTGTTGAGCATATTTTCATGTGTCTGATGGCCATCTGTGTGTCTTCTTTGGAGAAATGTCTGTTCATGTCTTCTGTCCATTTATAACTGGATTATTTATTTTTTGGGTGTTGAGTTGTATCAGTTCTTTATATATTTTGGATATGAAGCCTTTATTGGATATGTCATTTGCAAATACCTTCTCCCATTCAGTAGATTGCCTTGTAGTTTTGTTGATTGTTTCCTTCACTGTGCAGAATTTTTTTTTACTTTTATATAGTCCCAATAGTTTATTTTTGCATTTATTTCTCTTGCCTCAGAAGACATATCTAAAAAAATGTTGCTACAGCTGATGTCAGAGAAATTACTGCCTACACTTTCTTCTAGGCTTTTTATGGTGTCAGGTCTCACATTTAAGTCTTTAATCCATTTTGAGTTTATGCTTGAGTATGGTGAAAGAAAGTGCTCTAGTATCATTCTTTTGTATGCAGCTGTCCAGTTTTCTTAACACCATTCCCAAAGCAGCACTAAAATTTGCAAGATTAAATAGCCATATGAAATAGCTGACACTAGTATTAAAAATTACATTAGTGAGAGATTATTTGTTTAAATGTTGGGTAAATCTGGACAAAGAATTAACCTTAAGCACCACTTCCCACTGACACTGTAGCTCTACCTATTCAGGAACTAATTAATTATATGGCAAACTGGCTCATGAAACTCATAAACTAGCAAAGCATTTTTCAGAGTCATTTGACAAATACACAGATATTCCAAACATGGTAATTATTTTTAGGATATGGGTAACCTGAACATATTAGTGTTATGAGGGAAAAAATTTTTCAGTTCATTGTTAATAAATATAAATTGATACGAATTTTATGAACTACAAAGGATTGCACTGTCAAATAATATTTTAATTTTGAGTAGGAGTATGTTCTGATGACACAGTTGCAAAGACAGGAAAATATTCTGAAGTAGCAACCAGATAAAGATTTGAATAAAAATTACTATACTACTTCCTTCATTTTGAGAAATTTTGTATAAAAATAATGTCACTTCAACTGAACAATATGCCTTGCAATGTAATAAAATTTATGAAATAGATAAAAAGTGTGCTGAGTTCAAGGTTTTTCTTTCTATAAAACTACCAGTCTACTAATCATAAACAACTGATATTATATCCTGAGGTATAATGATTACCAAGGGGAAAAGCTCTTTGAGGAATTAGGATAAAAAACAGTTTGATCTCAACATTTTAGATTCATGAAGTATTCAACCAGATTGACTTTTTTGTCTATCAGGTATTTTTAATGATCTTAATACTTCCATACAAGAAGGTATGCAAAATGTTTTTCAGTAGCAGATAAAAAGTTAAATGCAAAGTATAGAGCTTTTTTGGAAGAGCACAATTTATACATAATATGATGATGTGTTATACAATTTCACAATTACCAGTGAAATAGGTAATGATCTTGATATTGCACATCTGCCAAAAGTTATCGCCAAACCTTGAATTTGATTTCCCATCAAAGAGAAAATTAAAGTCTTTCAACCATAGACACATCAATATTAATTACAAAGTTGAAGTAAAAAGATTAAAAGTAAAGATCTAAATAAAGTAATTAATAATGTAGCTGTTATATCAATTTACACATTCTGAATACAGAGACTATATGTTCTTGTAAGTGATGTTTATTATCTATCTCTACACACACACATATATATCTATACATACATGCTAGAAATTTAAAAAAAAAGACAAAAACAATTCCATGATCTTAAAATTTTGAAAGATTCTATTAGTTCGCTCTTGCATCCAAAGGGAAAATCAAAACCAAATTTACAGCATGTCTAGAAAATTATGATCATGAAAACCTTATGTAATAGAATGTATGCCATATAGCTAAAGTTGTGGTCAAAAAAATTAAAATTCAGTTTATAATAATTATTTGCTGATTAATTTATTATTAATACATTGTTAATAAAAGTGAAGAATGAAAACATTAATTTCCCATTCAACCTAAAAAGATGGAAATATAAAAATAGCATAATCCAAAGGAAGAATATGAAGAAATGAAACACATTAAAACCAAAATTTTTTCCCTCCCTTCCCCTCTGATCGCCTGTTTTGTTTCTTAAATTCCACATCTGAGTGAGATCATATGATAATTGTCTTTCTCTGATTGACTTATTACGCTTAGCATAATACTCTCTAGTTCCATCTGAGTTGTTGCAAATGGCAAGTTTTCATTTTTGATGGCTGAATAGTATTCCATTGTATGTATGTGTATATATATATATACACACATACCACATCTTCTTTACCCTTTCATCTGTAAATAAAACAAGATGAAATCAGAGAGGGAGACAAACCATAAGAGACTCTTAATCATTGGAAACAAACTAAGGGTTGCTGGAGGGGAGGGTGTGGGGGATGGGTAACTGGGTGATAGACATGAAGGAGGGCATGTGATGTAATGAGCACTGGGTATTATATAAGAGTGATGAATCACTGACCTCTACCTCTGAAACTAATAATACACTGTATGTTAATTAATTCAATTTAAATTAAAAAAATAAAATAAAATAAAAACAAAAATTAATCAGTTAGAAAGCAGGAAGAATGTAAAATAATCAAAGAACTGAAACTTTGAGAGAAAAAATCAAATAAATAAATAAATAAGATGTTAACTAGCCTAACCTTGAGATAAGGCAAGCAAGTTCAAATACACAAAGTAAGAAAAGAGAGAAACTAATTACAGACATTTAAAAATTTTTAAAAATATATAAAACTGCCTTTCTCAACTATAAACAAATAAATGTGAAAAACTTGATGTACTAGATGAATTCTCAGGCATATAAATTATCAAATTTAAACAGACACAAGGGCCAGATAGTTTCATGCTTACATTGTACCAATTATGACATAGCAGCCACCACATTATTAAACGGATTAGAAAAAAGAAGGGGTGCCTGGGTGGTTCTTTCAGTTAAGCCTCGGACTCTTGATTTTGGCTGAGGTCATGATCTCAGGGTCATGATCTCAGAGACCTGAGATCAAGCCCAGAGTCCAGCTGTGCACTGAGAGAGAGCCTGCTTAAGATTTTCTCTCTCCCTCTGCCCCTCCCTTCCTCCCACACCCCCAAGCACACACTCGCACTCTCTCTCAAAAAAAAAAAAAAAGAATTTATAAGAAAAAAGAAGAGTAGCCTACATTTTTTAAGGTCACAGTTTATATTTCTATCAAAGCCTAAAAAAGAAGACAAAACAGAAAACTACAGAGCAGTCTTACTTATTGAATATAAATGCAAAAGTCTTAAATGAATTATTAATAGATAAGTTCTAGCGGCATAGTAAAAGAACACGGCACAGTGATTAAGTGGGTTCTTAAACAGAAACAGTTGAAAGTAGTTCAATATTATAAAACCTATTAATAGTCACCATTTATTTGCTCAAGTGAGACATTTCATGTTTGATGAAAAGATATTTGAAAAACAGACAAACAAAAAGATGTTTGAAAAAAATCAGTATCTATTTTTGAAAAATATTTTTAAAATACAATTTGGCATAAATAGAAAATTCTTTAATGCAAATTCTTTCATGTCCCGTTTAAAAGCCATATCAATGTTTAACTGAGAGGAATCAAAAACAATCCTACTAAAAATAGAAAAAGATAAGAATGCCTGTCACTATAGTACAATATTTGTCTGGAGGCTTAAACTAATGTAATTAGATGATAAATATGTGTGTGTGTATATATAATATTAGAAAATATATATATAATATTAGAAAAACAGTAATTATTATTTTCAGGAAATTAAGTTATATTTCTAAAAAGGAAGTAACTCAAAAACTTCTATGAAAAATAAGAAAATTCAGATGGTATATGGATAGAAATGTGATATAGAATGGTAAGGATTCTATGCATTTGAAGCACAAATTAGAAAACATTCTAAAAGATCTATTTTACAAAATCACCAAAAATAAAAAATAAATTTAATAAGAAATATGAAAAAAAATCAGGAAATCTTTCCATTGCTATTGACAGATGTAAAGAAGATACATTTTTTTTCACATTAGGAAGATTTAATATCACAAACATCTCACTTCTAGCATGAATTCATGTTCTATATAACAAACCATATTTATAATCATAATACAATAAATATATTTTTAGAATTAATCTTACTATTTTTGAAATTCCTATGGACTTATGTTAAGATATTCTTTCAGTTTCAAAGTTAGCACCCAATCAAAATTAGTATAACATCAATGAGAAACATAAAAATAACACTTATATGGAAAATAAACAAAAATATCCAGAAATATTCCAAGAAAGATAATGAAGGACTGGTCATGCCATTTACCAAAATTAGTCATAATTTTATAAAGAATAAGCAGAAAATGTTTGGTACAAATAGAGTTTAAAAATCAATGAAAATGTATTGGAAAGCTAGTATTGATAAAATCAGTACAGTATATCTTGGGGGGAAAATGGATTAGTCAAAAAATACTTGAGGAGAGTTGGTTTTCTCTGGAAAATGGCTGTTGAATACCTAGTTCCCTCCTTTTTTTTAAATTTTATTTTATTTTATTATGTTATGTTAGTCACCATACAATACATCATTGATGTAGTGATCCACGATTCATTGTTTTTGTATAACACCCAGTGCTAGTTCCTTCCTTATAATAGAATAAATTCTGAGTGGATTAATGATATAAATTAAAAATAGAAACATCAAATTACTATTATAAAAAAAATGAAAGCTCATTTTATAGCATGAGAATGGGAAAAGCCTCTGTATAGTCCGTATATAATCAAAGAAGCCATAAAAGAAAAGATCAACAAATTTGGATATATAAAACTAATAACTAAAACTTTTTTTATTTTTAAAATTTGAAAGAAAAGCTATTAATAGATGTGACTATTAAGAAATCATATTACAGATAAGGGTAAAATTTCTTAAATATACACAGAGTTCTTAAAAATCAGCAACCCCTCCAAAAAACCCTCAAAAGACAGCAACCCGTCAACAAAGGGCTCGAAGAGATAGCTTCAGGAAAGAAAATAAGAAAACATAATTTAAATAAATGTAAAATGTTATTTATAATAAGAAGAGTGTAAATTAAGACAAAGATTAAAAGACTCTTAAACACTAATATATAAATGTAAATTATCATAATCACTACATCGAAATGTTTGACATCTATCAAAACTTAAATTGCTACCTACTTCTAAAATAAGTGTCTTGCAGGCAGAGTTGCATGTGTGTTAATGTATGTAGAATATTATTTAATTCAGCCTTATTCATAATGCCAAACATATTAGAAGGAACCACATTGTTTATCACTAGGGGAGAGATTAAATAAATTATGGTATACATACATGCATACATACATTTGCAGACATTTAAAAAGTGTGCATTACTAGAGAATCATCTCCAAATTTTGATATTAAATTGAAAAAGCAAGATGTAGAACAGTGTGCATCATATATTATCATTTGGGGGGATAGAAATACGTAGATATCAAGAGGCTTTCTATATTCAGAGAATATTTCTGGGAGGACACATAAGAATGACTATTTCCTGGGGCGCCTGGGTGGCTCAGTCAGTTAAGGGGCTGCCTTCAGCTCAGGTCACGATTCCAGGTCCTGGGATCGAGCCCCACATCGGGATCCTTGCTCTGCGGGGAGCCTGCTTCTCCCTCTCCTTCTGCCGGCCTGCTGCTCCCCCTTATTGTGCTCTCTCTCTGTCTCTCTGTGTCAAATAAATAAATAAATAAATAAAACCTTTAAAAAAAAGAATGACTATTTCCTCTTGAAAAAGGATGGAATTGGAGGGTGGGAATGTGGGAATGGGACTTAATTCTTGTCAAACGCTTTCTTGTATGTTTAAAATTTTGAGCACATTCATGTATATGCTAGTCAAAAATATTAAAGATAGAAGAACCAATAAAGCATATGTGTTATATAAATCTTCAAGAATCTGTGACTTAAATCAGTATGGAAAAAATGTTACATTTGCTCATTCTCTCATTCACTTTAATACAAGGATATCAAGAGATTTTTACAGGATCTCTCATTTATTGGCCTTCTCTGAAATCCATCCATTCAAAATGTTGAACTTTTTCAAACATCAGGCTCATAGCCTCCCAGTAGGATGATACCAAATCAGTCATGACAGCACCAAGGAGTGTATCAGGAGCCCCATTTTGATCAGTAGGTAGGCTCTGGGATGTATTGCTCCCCAACCCTAGTATCCACTAAGTCTAGGGCCAGTCCATGTACACACACATACTCCAAACTAGCCTGTACTCCTAGCCAAGTAATTCCTTATAACTAGAAATCTGTTACAGCATAGACATACAATTTTATTACTATATATTATATATATTCATATTCATATATATTCCAGTTTCTTTTGTTGAGCCTGCAATCCTGCCTTGGAAGACAATCAAATTAGACAATAACCGCCTGCTGCAGATCCTACCAGAATGGCTAGACTTTGCTACCAAGACTTGATTTCCAAACACTGACGATCAAAATCTGAAATTATTCAACATGATGTTCTCAGTAACTTATTTGGATGCGTGGTTTCTACTCCAGGATTCTGTGAACGAGCTGTATCCCCCAGAAGAGAACCCAGTAGAAAATCATCTGTGGTTGTGGCCATCGTGACTGCAGAGTGCCTAAACTGGCAATAGCAGAGACCAACCCTGAGCCCCCTCTATGGCAAGATCCCCGAAGGGAGAAATGTGTCATCCAATCCTCAGTTGATCACATTGTACCCCTTCCATCATAATGGAAGCAAATATTTGTCTTCACTCAAATAAACAAGGCTTCTGAATATGGATCTGCCTCCCTTGACCATAATGCTTCTATCAGAACGACCACCCATAAACTTAAGAAATGTGTGTTCACAACATTGGTCTTACATATAATATTGTTTCTGATCAAAGAATTCATTTCACAGCCCAGAAGCAACTGACTTGTTGGAACAGTGAGATGGCCTACTTAATTACAGCAACAGTTGGATTTTGTCTTACAGGATGCAGTGTATCCAAGACCAATAAGCGGTCTGTCTTCCACTAGCCAGAATAAACAAATCCAGGTATCAATGAATGGAAGAGGGGCTACTCTCACTCTAAAAACTCATAACCCATTTCCAGAATTTTTGTTTCCCTGAAACTTTGAGCTCTGATGGTTTGAAGATCTTGATTCCCAAGGGAAGACTCTGCCAACATGAGATTCCATTGAATTGGAGGACAAGACAATCCCCTGGCCATTTGGGGTTCCTCATGCTGCTGAACCAACAGGCAAAGGAGTGGTGACTCTGCTGACAGAGGTGCTTGATCCTGATGCCCAAAGGAAAGTGTTTCTGCTACATGATGGGGGCAAGGAGGGCAGTGTCTGGAATCTGGAAATTCTCTTCAAATTTCCTCATAGAACTTCCCCATCCAATAACAAAAATTAATGTCAAAGTATAGCATCCAAAAAGGTTCATTGAGGACTAAGACTCTTCAGGAATAAATTATTTCATCTCATCAGAGTGTGAACTCTGAGAAGCTGACAGCAAAGAAAACATAAATGGCTAGTAGAAAAAGTAAGCTCTAATTATCAACCATGGCTCCGTGACCAGTTACAGAAATAGGGACTATCGTAGCGATATGTGGGATGGGCATATACAACTCATTATTTTATACAAATTTTGTTGGAAGTTAACTTTACAATTTGGTCTTTAACAGAATGTTCCGATGGGTTTGCGACTGAATTTGAAGAGTAATTTACATAGCACAGAGATGAACACAATGACTGCTAGGACTCATTTTGGGAAAAGGGCAAGAACATCTTCATTTGTATAAAGGATAGTTGCATATTGTTAAGTAGAAACAGAGAACTGTTTTTCTTGTTGTGTGGAAAGTTCGGTTTGTTAGAAGAGTGAGTAGAGATGATGTGTAGCTGAAGAGGTAGACTCTACCATTAGTGAGTGTTTATCTCCTAGCTTCGCCCCACCCTTCTTTACTGGCTTGTCATACTGGAGCATGAGCTCTGCAAACCACATTTCTCCCCAGCTAGCTGGCAGCAATGTTAAGCTCTCTCAACAGGGAGATCTACAGGGGTACACCAACACTGGAAGAGAAAGAAGGAACTTGCCTTTCCTGTTTCCAAACAGTAGTCTAGCCTAAGGTTCAGGTGCATGGCACAAAGCAAACTTCTTCACCCCCCACAGTAGCAATTCATACCTATCGCAGCATTTAAATCCAGTTTGTAGTTTCTCCAAACTGGAAACTACCAGAATCCAGACTCATGCCAGCCAAGCTCTGCCCCCTTCCCAGATGTCTGAGTTTCAGCTCAATAGAGGCTCTCCCGCAAGTTTTAATCACTTTAAACTGTTCCAATTCTTTCCTAAGTGGCAGATGCTTCCTCAGTGGCTGCCTCCGTAATACCTCAGTTTTCTTTTTACCCTTGTAGTTACCTAGCTTGCAAATGCGTAACTAGTTATAAACTATAGGGTTTTGTTCAAATAATTCACCTAGTTCCTAAAAGGAACTGTATCCTAAAAGGATCTTGACTGATACATTGTATAAACATATAATTAGAAAACAATGTTTAAATGAAACGCTAATCATAATGGTCACTAAAACTTCTTGACCTGTTGCCATGTTACTGACACTATTCTAAATTCATTATATTAGTGTCTGATTGCAAATGACCTTAACCAACAAGTTCAGAAATTCAGATTTATCCTGTAGAGAGTGGGAACTCCCCCCAAAGGGTTTAGAAAATGAGGGGAATGAACAGATTTGTTTTTTAAAGAGATATTTCTGGTATTAGTTTGAACTATATTAATTTTAGGAAAAAGATAATAGAAATATTAAGATAATAAGTTGACAATTATAAGTCAGCTGAGCAAAGATAAAGGGCTATCCAGGAAAAGAGAAGGGCCTTAATAAGCAGCATTTTGTAAGTATCAACATGGGGCTTAATGGCTGACATAATGTGATGGGGGAAAAACAGAAGGGTGACTTTGATGTTCTCAGACTGAGGTGCTGACAAAGAAGATAACCAATACTGATAACCAACGTATGAAGAAAGGGGTTTTCAGAGAGTGGAGCCAGGAGTTCCTAGACTAACGGGCCCATCAAGAGAGTTAATGTGACTATCACAGCTGAAGCACAGGCCAGGATGATCTAGCTGCAGACTTAGTTCTTTAACATTGGATCCTCAATCCATCATCTGAGTAGCCCCAGTGTACTCTCAGTTGTAAAAGTTCACAGATTGCAACTGTACTTCATGAATTGTCATTTTTTTTGTAAGGTATCCCATTCCTTTGCATGCCACAAAGAGAAGTAAGCTGTGTGTTAAAATATGATACAATGAGTTTTTCAATCACATTGATTATATGAAGAATCCTTATTTCAGAGAGAAAATATAGTAATGTGAAAGCATTAGAATAAAGTTGACTTTTGCAAAGGGACCACTGTCCTAGAAAACTACCTCAAGTTACATTATACAGACAGTTTGAACCTGACAGTGTGACTATATTTTGACAATATTTCTAAAGGTATCTAGCACAATCAACTGTTGAACAATGTGGGTTTGAACTGTGTGGGTCCACTTACATACAGATTTTTTTTATAAAAAGAGTACTGTACTATAAATGTCTTTTATGATTTTCTTAATATTTCCTTTTCTCTAGCTTCTTTTACTGTAAGAACACAACATATGATACATATAATATACAAAATACATGTTGGACTGTTTATGTATGGTTAAGTCTTCTGGTCAACAGTGGGCTATGAAGTATACTCAGATTTTTAACTGTGGGGGGTCAGCATCCCTAACTCCCACATTGTTCAAGGGTCAACTGTGTTAAGAAATAGGAAAGAAATAAATACTTTATTGAGGTATAATGGTTCAAACAGATGCTTGTGTTTAGAACTGAAGATGCACTCTTTTGCATACATAAATACATATTTATAAGGTAAACAAATTTTTTAAAATTATCAAACGTGAGCAAAACATAAATGAAAACTGGCAAAATAGGATCCTTTCTATAAAATACTGCAATTATGAAGAGGAATAGACCAAAATTTTTGTTAAAGTATTTAGGTGAAAGCTCTCAAATAAACAGTGGACATTTTATTTTGGGAGTTGATTTATAGGATAAAACATTTCCATTGAAAAACTAGAAAGTCACTGGCTTACTACAAAACAGGAAACTAACGTGCTAATTTAGATATGATTGTCTGTCATGGCTTCACAAACTATGGATCATAGGCCATCCCTGTTTTTGTAAATGAAGTTTTATTGGATCATATCCATGTTCATTCACTTACCTGGTCTATGGTTACTTTTGCACAACAATGCAGAATTGACTAGCTGCAAGAGAGACCATAAAACCTAAACTATTTACTATATGACCCTTCATAAAAAACATTTCCTGACCCTGGTCTAGTTTCAGTTTTTAAATTCTCATGTTATTTCATACATTTTTAATACTATATATTGATAATGCCTCAGAAAGCTATTTTCTCATGAAAGAATATGCTGATCAATACTGCTTATAAAAAAATCTATAATGAAAGAAACCTGGATTTAAAAGTATTTTATATGAATCCTTACATCATGAACCTAATCTTTGATATGTATGCATTTTCCTATCCTATACTTTCATGCGTTAAATAATACATTTATAGAAAATTAAAAATATTTTTAAAAATAAACCACCTTATTCATGAGCAAATACATACACATATCTGTTTTTTTCGTCATCATCATCACCATTATCATCAGCATCATATCATTACATAAGAAATTGGACTCTGATTTTTTAAAGTCCCTTTTAGCCCCCTAAAACTCTACTATTCATGGATTACCTTCAATAAACAAATCTCTGCACGAGACAATGAGTGTACAAAATTTATAATTTGTTGTCTATGCCCCACAAAGCTTTGCATCTGATTTGAAACACAAAATATACATTTAAAAAATAAGCAGTAATATAGGGCACCCATGCTGAATGACACATATGGTGCAACAGAAGGAATAGCTCACCACAAATTGGGATGGTCTAGAAGAAATTCTTAGCAGAGGTAGAACTCAGGATTAGTTTTGAAGAACCCTAAGACTTACAAAGGAAAACAAAAGGGTAGAAGATTCTTCAGACAATGGGAATAGCACAGAGGCAAACATATACATTATTTTCCAAGAATAAGCAAAATGAAAACACATTGGTATTGTTTCAGAATATTACCTTTTTTTTAACATCTCATTTAAAATTTCAAGTGATACATATATTAGCAGAGAAACTGATGCTCAAATAGAATAAAGATGGGTCCAGATCACATGGTTAGTCGGTGAAGAAACATGATAAGAAAGATGGGAAGCTTGCCGACCACAAGGTTCATCATATTAAATAAGACTGGTTCTGGTCCAGGAGAGGGGAGTACTTTGAAATGGGTTTGGGTGCCTGGGGTGGCTCAGTCATTTAAGCGTCTGCCCTGGGCTCAGGTCAGGATCCCAGGGTTCTGGGATTGACTCCCGCATCAGGTTCCTTGCTCAGCACGGAGCCTGCTTCTCCCTCTGCCCCCCACCCCCACTCAATGCTCACTCTCTCTCTCAAAAATAAATAAATAGAATCTTAAAAAAAAAAAAAAAAGAAATGGGTTTGGAAAAGTAAGAAGGCTTGGGTCAGAAGAATCTGAAAGATCTAAAGTTTATAGTACAGGGATGGGAAAAAAATTGACAAATCCTGGAGCAAGAGAATGGCCCGTCCATTCTAGGAGTGGACATTCAGCCTGCCACTGGAGAAAGTAAAGTCCTGTCTGAAAATCCTTAAATCTAAATGTAGCCTTTGTGAAAGGAAAATGAATTTTCATGATAATTCTTTAAGGAAAGTTTCTGTTTGGTGAGCTTGTACTAATACCATGATTACTAAACACAGTGAGGTGACTACCTACTATCTTATTCTGTCTTGAAAAGCTGATAGCATATTCATTTCACATTAAGTTCGCTATTTGGTTTCTTACAGGTCCTGTCGGTATGTTTAGAGCTCCCTCAAGCCCTATCTTGAAAAGATCCTTTTGGATTCTGTCAGCTTATTCTGAGGATCATTCATGTTGAAGTCCCCTGGTCTCTGATTCCAGGCCCCGCCTCGGTTCCTGCCCTATCCTCTCCCAGTATCTGGGATCACTGACCACGCTTCACTGGAAAAGGAAAAAATTAAAGGAGAAACAGCTCAACCACTTAGGGACTCAGCAAACCATTTGTCTCGCTGCTAATTTTCCTCTGATCTTCCACTCCATTTGTAGTGTCTGCTTTTTTTTTTTTATTTTAACATTTTATTTATTTATTTGAGAGAGAAAGGAGAGACAATGAGAGAGTACAAGTGGGGAGGAGACGTAGAGGAGGGGCCTGATGCAGAACTCGATCCCAAGACCCTGGGATCATGACCTAAGCTGAAGGGAGATGCCTAACCCACTGAGCCACCCAGATACCCCTGTAGAATCTGCTTCTTTATTTTCTTCGCTCTGATAGAACTCTAGTCCTGATAATCTGTTCAAGACCCTAGTACTTTTGAGTGTGGGCCCTCCAGTCTCATGCTCTAGGCTGGCCCTCGCAAGGATGAACATTGAGCCCCTGTAATTGCCCCTTGGACAGGAGCTCCACTACATTACACTTCTCAATGCAAAGACCTTGCTGCTAAGGTCTTATTCATACTCCTGGGTGACTGCAAATGTGTTTGATAATGGCATCTCCATTGATATTTTACTCTGAATTTAACCCATGGTGCCTTGTATTAGTAATCTTTTCCTCTTATATTTACATATAACAAACAAGCCCCAACTTTTAGGCTTAAAACAACAAACATTTATTTCTCATTCATACATCTGGGGATCGGCTGCAGTGAGTCTGTTCCAGGCTGTGGGTTGGGTACAAGTGGGCTCCATGTGTCTTTTCATTCTAGGACCTCGGTGAAAGAATAGCCCCCACCTGTGATGTGATGATGTCATGGCAGAAGTGTGAGAAAGAGGAGCAGAAGCACAGAGGGCCTTATAATGCCATGCTTAGAAAGCACATTATCAACTGGGCAACCTCCATTTGTCAGAGTGAGTTGTAAGACCAAGCAAAAAGCCAGCGGAGTAAGGAAATACACTGTGTGTGTGGGGAACCCTACAAAGGGCAGAGGAGGAAGGAGAACTGTGAAGAAGTAGCACGATCTACCACAACACATGTAAACTAGCTAAATTCTCTAAAACCAGAGGATGATTTGTTGACATAACTTTAAAATAAATTCTTAATGCTTTGCTTTGCACGTGGCTAAACAATCTGCTTTTTCAAATAGTTTGCAAGTAAGATTAACTGGAAGACACACCATGCCATTTTACACAATGGATCTTTCCACAGGAATTTGTTGAATGTCAGTACAAGTCTGAGACTGTAGGTATATTAATGAAAGAGCGATGTGACTGGTTGTGTGTGCACATGTATGTATGTGTGTGTGTGTGCTAGTATTGTTGTGTGTAGAGTTTTGCCTCAGTCTGCTGCATTGCTTGCTAGTCAGCCGCATGCATCAGTGTTTCTCAATTCGATATGCATTTCCTCAGTAGAAAAGGTAAATGTAAAAAGGTAAATATCTATGGGATACTTTCTGGTTTTTCTTATTAATAACACGATACTTTTTCTTCCATTTATTTAATTTTAACTAAATTCTTTTGTTCATTTAATTAGTTTAATTCTTTGCCTTTTAACACTTTGCACAAAGGAAATAACCCCTTTGCATTTGCATTTTTTAGTTTTTTTTTTTTTCATAATCTTTACACCCAATGTGGGGTTCAAATTCATGACCCCTCACAACACCGAGATCAGGAGTCCCATGCTCTTCCTACTGAGCCAGCCAGGCACCCTGCATTTGCATTTTTTTAGCTTAATTCTTCTTTTTGTATGCTGCGGTAATTAAGGGGAAACTGTTACTTAATGAATAATTTCACACAAATCCATAGAAATAGACCCAAAAAGAACTTTAAGAGCTCGCCAAATGACATCGAACTCCCCTCCCCACAAGTAATCATCATGATCTCTTTTTCCCTGAGACAGAATTCATATCATTTATGTGTTAGTGGAGACATTCCCCAATTTGCCAGTATTTAATTTTTATCTTACTAAATAGAATAAAACAGGAGAACATAAGAAGAAATGCTTCTTTAAAAAAAACCCACGTCTATTGGCTAGCAGGTTTTTTTGCTTTTTATGTAATTTGGCTGTTAGACAAGAATATTTCTTAAAAGCAAAGGACAAAGACAAGCATGTATGCATAAATTCATGTATTTTCACATTTACCATCAGAATACTATAGAAACAGTTATTCTGGGAAAACATAAGAAGAACAAGAAAAATGTATTTCATTATCCAAAGATACATAAACTTAGAATCTCAGGATATAACAAAAAACCTTCAAAACTGAATTAAAACCAAGGGAAACTTTTCATTTAAGGTGAAAATTATAGAAATTGGCTTTGTGGAATGGTTACCATCAGACTTCCTACGAAAAGGGATGCTTTTTTTTGGTCTCTTATCTGTTAAGGAGAAAGAGACCTTTTATTCAAAATTAATTCAACTGCAGAAAATATTGATGCCATATTTAAGAACACACACACACATGCCCACACATGCACACATGCATGTACATATGCACACACATTGAAAAGCTAAAGCTAAGTCCCAAACTCACAGGGTAAAAATTTCTTGAATGACAATAATTGTGATGAATATTATTTTTCAGAACCAAGAAGGTAAGCCCTCATTACTGGGAGAGGGAAAGTTATATGCTAGATTCTATAATTTAAAACAAGTATAAAAATAAGCAGCTAATAATTGTTCAAAAGGCCGTATTTGTTCTCTGATTTATTGTATCCCATTTGACTTTGCATTTGAAATTTTTTAAATGAGATGTGGAATAGGACACATTTCCCTTCTATCTCTGCCAAATCAGTGAAGTTAATAAGATGGCTACAAAATTTATCAATATGGCAAATGAGACCTGCATAAGTAAGGAAGATTGGTAATCGTTTAAGCATTTAAAAATTAAAAAATGGGAGATGATGAATCTCCCATATGTTGATCATCTATTATAAGGAGGCCCTGGGCTAGATATTTTTTCAGATCACTTGTAATCCTTCCAATAATCCAGTAGGTAAATATTATTTATATCCATTTTATAGATGGGGAAGCTAAAATAAAATGAGTGGCTTCCCCAAATATTCTAACTGATTAGTGTCCTATGTTCTTTCTATTATACAATGAAATCTGTAAGGGGGCAAATTACTCATTCCCTATTCTGATTTTAAAAATATTGCTCATAAAAGATGTAATGGCAGCTTATAGGTATTTTTGAGATTTGGCACCTCTCCTGAAAGTGTCCATAAGTTCCCTTCTCATCTTACTGTCATATGTTAGGTTTTTCTGCCATAGGTCTAGATGTTAAACTTGAATGACGAAAAAAAAACCTGTAAATTAAAGTAACAGATAAGGTGACAATTGCAGTTTTACCTCCCTAGCTGTGAGAAAATGTTGTATGTCAGTGTCAACCACTAATCCTATTAATTAAAAACAAGAAGCAACTACCATATTTCATTTCAAATCATATCAAGTGTGCAAGATGCCCTTTACATTACCTAGTCTATAAATAAAATGTGAAGATGTTTATATTGACTTGTTTCCATAGTGATGAGTCTTCCCTTGAGTTGTCAAGGCAATGTGCAGTAGCCTAGCAAATTGGACAAGCACAGGAGCCATTTGTCAAGTAATAGGTTTAAGAAAAGTCAGAATAATCCAATAAGAGATGGTCTGGCTATAAATAGCACCATGAATCTCAGAATGTGAACATTTGGTTTTAATGACCTGTTAGTGTCATTTCTTTCTATGAAACAAACATTGAGCCATAATAAGAAAGCATAAGACAACATGCACATCCAGGTAGCCAAGTTATCTTTATATTAACAATGACATTGTTTCTCCAGAGGAGCCAAGCTTTTATTATAGAAGAGCATTCAGAATTCTCCTAAATCTCAGGCTTAGTTGGCATGGGTGAAAGGTTGACCAACACATTTGATACCTGTTTAAAAGGATTTACTTTGAAATCAGTAGAATCCGCAAGTATGAAAATAAGTTAAGAAAAATTTATCGGGTGAGTTGTGTCAGGAAAATTATTGAGGAAAAACAAAATGTATCATCTCTGTTTTGACAGAAGTGTAAAATAAATAATGCACAATTCATGTTTGTGTTTGTTGGCACATAGATGCCTGTTATAGCTACCAGGGTTGTTGGGACCTGACACAAGAAAAAAAAATGCAACAACAGCAACAGAAATCATACATCCTTCCTTAAGTTCTTCTAGTACCTCCATTTTGATATTAATAGACAAATTGAAACCATCAGGTCCAAAAAAGGAAGAACATCTTTTTTTTTTTCCCCAGAACCAATAGGTATAGCAATTTAGTCCCCACTGAATATGAGAGAATAGATGACAGTCATTCTCGAAGCAGGTGTTATGGAAAGATGTCTGTAATTCACATGAGCAGAGAAATAGCAAAGTAAGGAGATTACTCAGTTATAGGCTATGAAAACAGGCAGCAAAAACTGTCCAGCTAAAGCTAAAGCATCAAGTTGCTTCCTAACAAAAGAAGAAAAGAAAAATGTCATTGGCAAAGCCTTAAACAATAACAATTACTCTAATTCTCGTTAAGCTTATAATACAAACACAGTCTGAAGTCATGAAGGCTTTTCTGAAACATTTTCTTCAATAATGTGCAATAATTTAAATAACTTTTTACTGGCCAATTTCCTTTGGTTGTCTACTTATGCCAATGGTTTGGCATTGACATGTTAAGTAGTCTGGTAATTTACAGTTAAAATTGGAACAGATTTGCAAATGCATACAATAGAAATGTACTGGAAATGTGCTGTGTTCATCTGTCCAGTAGTCTGCATCCCGTTCATTGGATAACAGTGGGCACCCCGTCCTCATTTCTTTTGGAGAACTACTTGACACTGGGCAATTCTGGTGGGCTGCCACAGTTTTCTACAGTTTTTTATTTGCCACAATTGCCAAAGAAGTGTTGCAGCCATGACCCAAGCCAGACCAATTAGAATCTTCTGGAGTTTAATATATGATCACTTGGAAGAAAAGCACTCTCTCATGGCTCTGTGGACACTAGCTGAAGTCATGTTAACCACCACCATCACCCACTTGTCCCCTCCTAGAGAGAGCCATCTACAGTAGGAGAGAATGAGTCAATACTTAATAAAAACCAGAGCCGGAGAGGGGAGGCAGATGGGGACAGGAGAAGACCCCGTACCAGCACTTGAGTCCCTGATTAGGTTGAACTCTCCTTTCTCGGATAACAAAGAAAATAAATTCAATCATTTCATTGTCGACACTATTTTAAGTGGGGTTTCTCTCATTTGCATAGCCCCATTACAAAATATAAAACCTTTTTAAATTCTAAGTACTCAAGGTAAAATCCATAAAAATTATATTTACATGACAGCATATAATTTCCCTTGGATACATCTTCTTGGTTACTTTTATTTTATTTTGCACACAATAATTTGCCTAGCTCCATCTTCAATCCTTAAATAAGGTCAAGAAATACTCTTGGCAATTGTCCTTAAATACATCAATGTTCTGCCTCCTTCAATTAAGCATTTAAAGATATTTGAAATAACTTGGCAAGGTGTTAGGCTGTTGTTATTTTTACTCACAGATTATTTCTAAGTACAGAAGTTAAAGTGACTTTTCTTTGTCAAAATAATTTTGGTCTTCATAGAAGACAATGACTTCAAGGCATAGGAAATTTTAAATTAAAGATTCAAGGTCTTCAAAGATGGGGCAAGGATGGAAAGAGGGAGGGAGCAGGGATGAAATGAGAGAAGAGAAGGGAAGGGAGGGGAGGAGAGGAAAGGAGAAAGAAAAGAGAAGTGAAGTGAAGGGAAGGGAAGGAAAGAGAAGGAAAGGGAAGGGAAGGGAAGAGGTCTTATATAATGATTGTATTCGGTTTGTCCTCTGACATTCTCTACCTTAAACAAACATCATGAGCCCAACCCATGTTTTCAAGTCAGAAACCAGAACATCATCTTGGAGACCTCCTTCACTTGCTCAGTGTCCCCACTTAATCAAGTGCCAAGGCCTATAGCACTAACTTCAAAATACCTTTCACATCCAATCACTCACTTTCACTGATGTTGCCCTAATCCAGGTTGTGACCGTCTTTTCCATGAACTACTAAAGAATATCCCTGCCATTCCCACTGTCTCCTTCTTGATTTCTAGTAGCACCACCCAATCCATTTCCTATTCTCAAACCAATGAGAATTATACAATGCAAATCTGATCTTGAATGTTTGAAACCCTGCAATGACATACCTGATGGTATGTGTCATCAAATCTGTTCTTTCTTCTTTCTACCCCTTCTCTAACCCTCTCCGCTTAGAGTCACTTATTTCAGAAAATCTTCTTTTAACAGTCTAAGCGTGGTCGGGGTGCTCTTCTGATTTGCTAATCTTCTAAATAACTTACCATAATTTATAATTGTCTGCTTACTTGTCCCTCAGTATACTATACTGCAAAATATCAGAGCAATTGTTTATTTTATTTACCATTGTATTTCCAGTAGTAGTACAATTCCTAGGATATATGTTAGATACTCAGCAAATATTTGGTAAGTGAATGAATGAATAAATAAGTTGTTGAGTTCTCCTTTTGTCATTTATTGAAATGGACAATGTCCACTGAAGGAAAATTAACATTAAGCTGAAGCAAAATATTTGTATTTGCGTTGAGCACCCTTGCTAATATGATGTTCCTACATACTAAATCAAAAAGCTATTTCATTATTTATGTGTCACTCAACAAGAGTGTAATGATTTAGTAGAGGTTAGTGTTTGGTATTAATCTCTTTTAATTTAATTTTATATTATCTATATATTATTTATTTATTTTAATTACTTAATCAACTAGAGGGAAAATATATCTTTGGAGAAGGAAAAAGAAAAACATATTCTAGAACAACATTTGACAACTTTCTTTTCCTACCCAAATCTAGAAATGTAGAGAAATGCTGATGGTATCTATGCAGACAGCTGTAAACCCTTTAGAAGAAAATCTGATGCTGCCTTAGGAAACGTTACAATTAAAAGTGCCTCTGAGCAGGGTGCCCAGGTGGCTCAGTGGGTTAAGCAACTGCCTTTGGCCAAGGTCATGATCTCAGGGTCCTGGGGTCATGATCTCTGGGTCCTGGGATAGAGCCCCTGCATCCTGGGGCTCCCTGCTCAGCAGGCAGTCTGTTTCTCACTCTCCCTCTGTCCCTCCCCACTTGCATTGTGCATGCTCTCTCTTAAATAAAAAAAAAAAAATCTAAAAAAAAAGTGTTTCTGAGCAAGCCTGGTATAAAGCTTATGATTAAGCAAATAATACAGTATATGTTAAAAAAAAAAAAAGAAGAAGATAGTAGGAAGGGAAAAATGAAAGGGGGAAATCGGAGAGGGAGATGAACCATGAGAGACTATGGACTCTGAGAAACAGAGGGTTCTGGCGGGGATGGGTTAGCCTGGTGATGGGTATTAAAGAAGGCACGTATTGAATGGAGCACTGGGTGTTATACGCAAACAATGAATCATGGAACACTACATCAACAACTAATGATGTAATGTATGGTGATTAACATAGCATAATAAAATTTTTAAAAATGCAAAAAAAAAAATAAAGCTTGTGATTTTCCAGTTCTCTTTTCTTTAGTGACCACTTAACAATTAAGATAGACTGGATTTAGAATCTTTGATAGAGGGCTGCTTTATTGGCCCCTGATCTACATTTCCCTGAAAGATCGATGGGTTAACTTTATTCATACATTTTTTTTTAGGAGAATTAGTCAAGTGCTTATTAAATTGAAATCTGCTCTTTGCTGGCCACTGTGTCCAGTTACAAGCTACATTACAAATACCTGTCTGTACTTCTATACAGACTCTGAATCTGTGGTAAAATGAATGTAGACATGGAGCATGGTCCTCCCCATGGGTTCATCTCCTGGCTGGATGTCCTGACACGCAGGACACATGTCAGACTCATCGGTCTGAAGTGCACTTTGGTCACATCAATCCCTCCCCTGAACAGTATTGGATGGTGCCCTCTCAGGGTAAACCTAAATTTTCTCTCAGAGTAAATCTAAATTACTTATATACTGAAAAAAAGAAAGACTGGTGGAAGTTCAAAGACGAATACAACATCATAACATAAATTCATGAAAAAAGAGTCGCTAAGGGAAAATTCCCAGAAATCCAGAAATCTAAAGGCCACAGAAAGCCATTTCAGCTATGCTTATAATAATAAAGCAAACCAAAACAAGGAATAATGTGGAGTAATTTGGAAAAAGCAGAACCACTCAAAAGTTTGTACAATATCTTCTCCAGAAAGAATGGTTTTGAAGCTGAAGGGTAGGACAAAAAGAAAAAAGAGAATTGGAATCCAAGTAGGTGAGAAGAATGTCAGCGAATGCATAACTACATTAAATGAGTTTAAGTTTCCATCTCTGAAAAAACTTGATCTCAGGTTACAGCAGTAATTTACAGGTTTTATTTCAAAGGAACTTTGAGTAATACTGAGAAATCATGAAGTGGAAGAAATTTTCCAGAAACTCTAAAAAGGAGCACAATTGCTGCGTAAGCAGAAGAATCACAGAAATAGCACACAGGTAATACTGATGTTAATGCTTGTTTGCAAAAAAAAAAAAAAAAAAAAGAGAATGAAGGAAAATTGGCTGATCAGATATCTAGTTTTTTGTTGACTCATTTAACAACAATCATCAATGTTTTCTGGCAGGTAAAAAGCTTATATACCCTTAGTCAGTATTAATTACAGTTTTTATGACTGCATATCAAAAATTAAGTTCCTATGGCAGAGAAGTCCACTATCACCACTGCTATTCAACATAGTACTAGAAGTCCTAGCCTCAGCAATCAGACAACAAAAAGAAATAAAAGGCAACCAAATCAGCGAAGAAGAAATGAAACTCTCACTCTCTGCAGATGGTATGATACTTTATGTGGAAAACCCAAAAGACTCCACCCCAAAATTGCTAGAACTCATACAGGAATTCAGTAAAGTGGCAGGATATAAAATCAATGCACAGAAATCAGTTGCATTTCTATACACCAACAACAAGACAGAAAAAAGAGATATTAAGGAGTTGATCCCATTTACAATTGCACCCAAAACCGTAAGATACCTAGGAATAAATCTAACCAAAGAGGCAAAGAATCTGTACTCAGAAAACTATAGAATACTCATGAAAGAAATTGAGGAAGACACAAAGAAATGGAAAAACGTTCCATGCTCGTAGATTGTAATAACAAATATTGTGAAAATGTCTATGCTACCTAGAGCAATCTACACACTTAATGCAATCCCTATCAAAATACCATCCACTTTTTTCAAAGAAATGGAACAAATAATCCTAAAATTTGTATGGAACCAGAAAAGACTCCAAATAGCCAGAGGAATGTTGAAAAAGAAAAGCAAAGCTGGTGGCATCACAATTCCGGACTTCAAGCTCTATCACAAAGTTGTAATCATGAAGACAGTATGGTACAGGCACAAAAACAGACACATAGATCAATGGAACAGAATAGAGAGCCCAGAAATGGACCCTCAACTCTATGGTCAACTAATCTTTGACAAAGCAGGAAAGAATGTCCAATGGAAAAAAGACAGTCTCTTCAACAAATGGTGTTGGGAAAATTGGACAGCCACAGGCAGAAGAATGAAACTGGACCATTTCCTTACACCACACAAAAAATAGACTCAAAATGGATGAAAGACCTAAATGTGAGACAGGAATCCATCAAAATCCTAGAGGAGAACACAGGCAGCAACCTCTTCGACCTCAGCCACCTCAACTTCTTCCTAGAAACATCGCCAAAGGCAAGGGAAGCAAGGGCGCAAAAATGAACTATTGCGACTTCATCAAGATAAAAAGCTTTTGCACAGCAAAGGAAACCGTCCACAAAACCAAAAGACAACCGACAGAATGGGAGAAGATATTTGCAAATGACATATCAGATAAAGGGCTAGTATCCAAAATCTATAAAGAACTTATCAAACTCAACACCCAAAGAACAAATGATCCAATCAAGAAATGGGCAGAAGACATGAACAGACATTTTTCCAAAGAAGACATCCAAATGGCCAACAGACACATGAAAAAGTGCTCAACATCATTCAGCATCAGAGAAATCCAGATCAAAACCTCAATGAGATACCACCTCGCACCAGTCAGAATGGCTAAAATTAATAAGTCAGGAAGCGACAGATGTTGGCAGGGATGCGGAGAAAGGGGAACCCTCCTACACTGTTGGTGGGAATGCAGGCTGGTGCAGCCACTCTGGAAAACAGTATGGAGGTTCCTCAAAAAGTTTGAAAATAGAGCTACCCTATGACCCAGCAATTGCACTACTGGGTATTTACCCCAAAGATACAAATGTAGTGATCCGAAGGAGCATGTGCACACCCCAATGTTTATAGCAGCAATGTCCACAATAGCCAAACTATGGAAAGAGCCTAGATGTCCAACTACAGATGAATGGATAAAGAAGATGTGGTGTATATATACAATGGAATATTATGCAGCCATCAAAAATTGAAATATTGTCATTTCCAACAGCATGGATGGAACTAGAGAGTATTATGCTGAGCGAAATAAGTCAATCAGAGAAAGACAATTATCATATGATCTCACTGATATGAGGAATTTGAGAAACAAGACAGAGGATCATAGGGGAAGGGGGGGAAAATGAAGATGAAACCAGAGAGGGAGATAAATCATAAGAGACTCTTAATCTCAGGAAACAAACTGAGGGTGGCTAGAGTGGAAGGGGGTGGGAGGGATGGGGTGGCTGGGTGACGGACAATGGGGAGGGTATGTGCTATGGTGAGTGCTGTGAATTGTGTAACACTGATGAATCACAGACCTGTATCCCTGAAACAAATAATACATTATATGTTAATTAAAAAAAAAAAAACTAAGTTCCTAACTTAGTAACCTTTCCCCTCTCCCTTCTCTGCTCTCTTCTCATGCAGGAGAAATGGCATGTTCTATGTGAAATGTTTTAATAGATGGTTAGAGTGACTTTATTTCTCCTTAGTCTTTTCAAAATACTTTCTTTCCATTTTTGTTTTTGCCATTGGTTCTAAATCCTTCACAAACATATTTGCCTTATCTATGTACATTCATACTTACAAATTATTTAAGAAAATTTAAATTTCACATAGAACATGCCATTTCTCCTGCAGGAGAAGAGAGCAGAGAAGTGAGAGGGGAAAGGAGAGAGGGGGAGGAGCAAGGGTAGAAAGACGGGGAGGGACAGCGGGAGGGAAAGGGGAAGAAACCACTTCCTTTCAAGAAAAAGCCTTAGTGAGCTCTCCTACCAGGAAGTGCCCTATGCCCTGTCCATTAGCAAAGATGGTGCTGTGCCCTGAAATTTCACCAATTAGATTCACATTCCTTGTCTTTAAGGAATACTGAAAGAGGATATGAGAAGATTGAGAGCTTCCACCTGGATGTCACTTTTAATGTTTGCATTTGCAAAATAAAGTGAAATTGTAAGTGGACTGCTAATGAGTTATCCACTTGACATAGTACTTTTCTGAGAAGTACGTCTTCGTTCTGTCGTGGCTGCAAGGAATGTGTTCAACTGCGCTTAGATTGGCATATTTATTTTTTCTTCATATTCCATCTTCTTTTATATTCGATTTGTTTAATTTGTGAGATTAGAAATCTAAAAAGAACTGAACCAGGAATATCATGGTTCCACACTAGCAGGAATTATAGACAAGCCGGAATGAAAAAACACCTGGCAGAGTTAACTAAGAAATGATTTCAGAATGACATTAGTCCAAAAGGCAAACCAAAGTTTTCTCAGACTATAAATAAGACTCTGCCATGGCTATATGTCCCAGCTGGAAACATTGTAGTCTGGACAGCAAATGCAAAGATCTGATTGTGAAACCATCCTGAAAGACATTGTCTGCTAGGAGCAGGTTCTTTATATTTGAAATCTCAGTTCCCCGTTGTATAAAGCCCCTGGTCCTTTCCATCCAACTACCTGAAAATATGATTTGAAAACAAGCGAGTTCAGGCATTCTAATTTTAGTTAACATTGGAAAATCATCTTGTTGAACTACCTGGACCATGTGATTAAGCATAAACAAACAAACAAACAAACAAGCATGAGGTCCTCAAACTTCATTCTGCTTTCTAGTGAGATCAAACTAATTTATCTCAATGTGTATTGTACCCATTAGAATGCACAGTGATTCATCATGTTCAGCACCAACTTGCTGGCCTCCTCAACACTACATTCTGCAATTACTTGTACTAAATAACTTGGAGAAACACAAATTCTAAGCAATCAGTAATAGTTCTTCATAAGCCGTCTGTGTATCTGAACTACAACTATAACATTTAAAGATATAAAGATATCACACTCTTGTAGTAAGACACATTATTTTTTTCAGAACTAACATTATACTGAAAAGCCAGATCCACTGCAGAAGCAAGACAGAAATAATTCTCTTTTGATATCACCATCACCAAAAAAAAAAGGGGGGTGGAGTGCAGAACATTTATCTTTCAGAATTTAACATGGAAGTCACCCAAATTAATTTTAAATTATTACATTATTCTTTCCATATGTTGATGGTATAAGTCACCTGAACTAGTTTTAAGACTGAATTGTGATCTAACTCAATCTAACTTGAAAACATTCCCATTTTTCCTCTTCATGAGCTTGCTAATTCATCCACATGGTAGTACATCAAAACAGTGAGTGAGACTTTTCTTATTGCCCTGGTATCCTTGACTAGAGCTCACAGGTGGGGACAAGAAGCACCAAGCCCTTTACCTTAAAAGGAAACTCAGACATGAACTGCCCCACTCATAATCTGCATACCCTACCCTCCCCCCACGCACACATACCCACACGTACATATACATGCGTACACACACACACACACACACACATTTCTAAATCCAGTTAAGCAGGAATTTGGGGAAAGAAAAAAAAGAATTGCCAGACCTATTATTCCCCAATCTTGCAAGATATTTAGATTTTCCTTCAACTTTCAATCCAATGGAAGGGATACATCCAAGAGAATTATCCCCAGAGACCTCTGGAAGGTCTCAAAATATATCTTTTTAGGTCACAAAGAATTGTTTTTATGTAGTTTTACAAATAAAAATGAATAAAGATACATTTTAAATCGCCTAATTCATTTCCTCCTATTGCTTTGTACTTATGTACTTAGGTAAAATAATTTAAGTTTTCCTAAATAATGAAGTTAAAATAAAAGAGTATTTGAAAACCAGAAAGTAGACATCTTTTCATGTCATATATTTTTAAAATGTTATTTATTTAAATATATTATGAACAAGATGCTTACATTAATTCTCTCAGGAGTATGTAATAATTTTAATCACCTTTTAATTAAAGTCTGGTCTCACTTTGCTTTTCTAGCCCCATAAGTATTATGTTGTTAATTGCTAGCTCAAAGAGTTGTCAATCAATCGGTCTTAATCTCATCATGAGACAACACCAAGCAGAGTTGGATCCACTGTCAAATGTCTTAAAATATGTATAAAAGAGTGGGGTCTTTGCTCTAAAATATGGAGTATGACTCACTGCAGCACCCCTGAATTGTGGAAGGCACTGAAGTTGGAGAGAGAGATAGAGACCCCACTCTGTTAAATAAGGTTTACTTACTAAAGGAATTTGGGGAGAGAATGGAGGTTTAAACTTGAGCACCCCAAGCCTCTCCAGGGAGGTACATGGTTATAGATGCTAACTTCTGAATAAGGGTCTAATCAGGACTTTTGGAAGCTCCATTGCCCTAGTTAAGCCCTGTCTTACAATTTTAAGTCTCTAGTAGTTCTGCTTGTACGCCAGGCTGAATATACACGAAGGACTGCTTCATCTGGACCAGGGGCAGCCCATCAATCTCGGTGTTATACAGTGCACCTGGATGCAATACAATGGCTCAGCATGAACCAGTCCTCATTTATTATACTCATCCTCCCCAGGATAACACATCCTAGGCCTTACACTTTCCTGAATTTAGAGTTTCAGAATGAGAATAAGGATCAGCTGTGTCTGGGAGATCTGCTAACAGACTCTTAGACCCACAATAAAGCTCATAAGCTCCAAAGGAATGTTAATAAATATTTCCGTGGGAATTTCTCCATACACTCCTCATGCTCTGTTTTCCTGGTTGGTTGGGAGAAACTCTGAGATACACTGATACTCTAAGGCCGATGAGTTCATCATCATTTCTCCTACTCATTTATAATTAATAGGGTTTTAAAATAAATTCTGTTTACATTCTTTCAGAAGCACGATGGGGAAGAAAACCAAAGTGCTTGTAAAAATATAAATGACCAGTATTCTGTTTCATTTTTTAAAAGGCCTAAACAGGCCAAATTTTTCTTGCCAAAGATGCAGGCAATGAAAACAAAATTACTTTTCACAGAACCACAAATAACACACATAATACAAGAAATTATTTCATTTCAATTATTATTCTTGAATTTTAATAATCTGTGACATCCTTAAAAATAGATTCATATGCATTTTAAAAGAATTGCATGTGTGAAACCTCTGAGTGGTACAACTTTTCATAAGTCATTCACAACTATAAACATTGTTGAGATTATTCCTAAATTTTCATCCAGCAAGACAAAATTATTAAGTACCTCCTACATCAGAAGTCGCATAAAATTTGAGGCATTCACTGTAATTTTCTGTGTAGTCATAGTTCAAGAATGGTATATTTTTCATACAAATTCTATCCACCAGAGCTCATTCGATACCATCGTTTGCCACAAAGTCGTTATAGGTATAAGTAGTCTATACATTTTTTTTCATTTGTTTCCATTTTAATTTTTATAAAGAACCTCTTTAGGCTTTGAAGGAGTTCCATCCTGTAGGTTCTCATGACCTGCCTTGTGACTGGCCAAAGATTCTGAGGTACAGAACCTTCCCTGCCACCACATCCATAATCCCATTATACAAAGGTGGCAACACTAGGACAATGGCAGGTGAAAAGCAGAAACAGTGCTTAAAAGCAAATCTCAAATGGTGAAAGAATGAAAGCATGGGAGAAGATAAACTCAATGGAAACATTAGTATTTTCCCCCTTTTCTTCTCACAATGTCCTGAAAAAACTTCTGATATTCAGCTGATTAACAAAAGCTTTGATATCTGCCGTATTCATGTGATCCAAGGGAAAACCTACAAGGCTAAATATCTAATGAGAAAGACTAAAAATTGTATCATCTCTTAATGTTTAGAAACAAAAATAATAGAAAACTCTCCCTTTTCAAAGTCTTCCTTGGTATTTTTTTTTTTTTTTTTGCCATTGAGGAAAATTCTACATAAGTAAATTATTTATATGCATTTTGGGATTGCATCAGGATTGAATGAAGGGATTTGAGATAGAACTAGCTATGTGAAAAATTAAGACAACTGTCTAGATGATTAATGTATCATACTTAAACTAATTTTGTATATTTAATCTGGTATCATAAAAGGAGGTGTTCCATGTACAAAGACCGGCATCGCTAGAGTTTAAATATTGGCAATCTTAATCAGGATTTATCAGTTCAAACTTCAAACATTCTTAAAGCATTAAGAAAATGATTTGACACAAAAATAAGAAAAAAAGGGGGGAGGAGGTTTCTCTTTTCCTAGATTAGAATTCTAGATAAGTTGATTTTTAAAATTTATTTATACTAAAATCATGTTGTTTTATATTAACATAAATTATCTCATTCAAAAAGTAATTATGGTGAACTTTCAGTCCACAGAAGATAGCACAGGATCATTTCTCTCAGCTCTGCCCTGCTAAGTACAACTATACACCCTGAAAATAATGCAGAGGAAATCAAAGAAGAGGCCTGAGGAATGGGAAGAAGAACTGATTAGAGACCACAGGAGGAACAGCATAGCAGCAGGTCATCTTATGACCCCTCACCCATAGAAGAAGGCTATCCAGGTCTATCCAGGCCTTGTGTACCCTGACTCCCAACCTAGCATCAGAAGAGCCCAGACAGGCTTATTCCCCTCCTGGATGGAAGAGGAACTCTGCTGAAAACACCAAGCAAGACTGGCAGAACAAGAAGAGGGTATTCATCAGGGGCTCTACTGACAAGAAGCACCAAAGGCAGTGCTATCCTTCTCCATGAGTCTGAGCACTGCCCACCCCAACCCAGAGAGAATGAGTGGCTGGAGGGCAATGGCAAGAGGAATCTTGCCACAACAAGCAGCCAGTACAAGCCCTCATTGGCTTCATTTCCCCCACTTAGAAATTCGAAGTAGTCATGTGACATTTGAAAGGAGGATCTTGCCACAATACATGGTCCAACCTTTTTTCCCCGTCATGGGCCAGAGACTCCCTTCTCCAGCTAGAGCCCCCAGGCAGCTGGGCTTAAGACACTCCTCCTTCCTTGCCAGGTGACACAGAAAGAACCAGTGGGAGCCTCCGTGACACCAGATACACCAAGCAGATCAAAATAATACCATAAAGCCTCTGAAAATTAAACTGTTGAACCACAGTCCACAAATGTAGACCAAGACCCACATGCTATGTCTAAACAGGGTGACTCTGCTAAAATAAAAATATTTAAATAGGACCCAGAGTCTCCTTTCATCCAACCCCTTCCATAGTTCACCATGTACCCACTTTGACAGTTTCATCTTTCCAGAATGTTGTAAGAAGTTCTCATAGAGAAGACCCTTTCAAAGAAGCCACATCTCTCTGTATGGTGTGCATAAGCTGTAGAAAGAGAGGTTTTTCTTTCTTATTGTGAGATCATTTTTCAAATTGACTCTATCTTGCTAACCTCCAAGCGCAAGCGATGCCTGATTTGCCTAATTGTAGTAAATTTCTTTTCTTTTTTTCTTCTTTTTTCTCTTTTAATATTTTTTGAATAAATGATTCTATTTTTGTGGCTTAAATTTTTTATGATTGAAAATCTAGAATCTGTCTATTTCTAAATGCTCTCTCACTGAATTTAATATTTCCCTATTTCTGAGATATTTTACACATAAAACCTATTCTAAAGCAAATGTATTTAGCCTACCTAAACATCACTCACAAAGCACATGATAGAACATCACTCAGTATATAGGGAACACATGATTTCAACAAAGCCACCTCTTTGCATCATCCAATAGCAAACTAAGAAGATTTTTATAAGATCTCACAATTTTGCACTGGATGAATTGATTTGAATAGAAGTTTCATCACATCAAGCCAAACAGGACCTTTTTTTTCTTTAATGTGTCATGACATTTAATATTTGGTGATCAATTCATTCATCAAAGTATAGGATAAGCCATTAGCATCCATAAAACAGTGAGTCATTATACTGCCTTTCACTAGGAATATATACCACCTTGAATTCTAAAAGCTCGGTTTTGTGCTCAAAACACTTGATCCCTTCCTTCTTTATCTTAATAAATTATCAAGTAACAGGAAATAAGTATACAAAATTTCTACTAAAATGGAAAACTTATCTTGAATTTCATACTGAGATTACTATGAGAACTTAACCTTCTGCGAGCATACAAGAATCTGATGGGCAGAAAGGTGCACTAAACACTTTACCTGAACAGTGATCTATATGAGAAATAGATGCTTCCCTTTACGTAATTTAATTCACTATGAAATGTGTCATAAAGGAATGCTTAGCAAGATAAGTCTTTAAAATCCCTGAAAAGCTTGCCTCACTGAGTAGAAGCCAAGGCACCACTTGCTCTATTGATTTATTTCATTTGGAATGTATGATTCAAGAGCAAATTGATTCTTTCATAAATGTTGGCTTCAACTTATAGCCTAAATGACTCTATTAACTCCACTACTTGTGTCTGTGTGTGTCTGTGTGTGTCTGTATGTGTTGTTTGTGTGTCTGTATGTTGGGGTGGGGAATAAAGAGCCAACAATAGCAACACCACACAAGCAGTTGTAACTACACAATAAAACATTAAAGTCTACTGCCGTAGTGAGTCTGTCTATGTGAGGTGGCCATTTATGCCGGCAGAATACTATCCACATTCATAAGGTCACATGCCTGTAATTCAAGTTCATAGAGACTTTCGTCTGAAGACAGAAGGATAAATCATGGAAAAGACATGTCTTCCACTTCACCTGTGGGCAGATAGGTAAAGTTTGCTGTCCTGGATCCAGTTTGGCAAGGGCCTCAACTGTTGCCACAAACAAGCAACATGCCCTTGAACTATCTTGTATTAATTTCACAAAATCCCTGGGCAGCCTTATTAAAAAAAACTGCACGTGGATTTTATATTTTGTGAGGGTGTCCTGAATGGGTGTACGGTATTTTCTTCTTCGTCCTCCACACTGCCTGTCATTGAGACGGGTTGTTAGACGGTTGCTTCTCTTACACATAGAGTGTGAAGGTCTTGCCTTTACCCATGGAATATAAGGGGAGGCCATGGAGCACTCCCTCTTTGCCAGGATAGGACCACAGTCCAGTGTGTAAACCATGGCATCTGGATGCATGCTTGCTATAATTCCAGACCTTGTGAGTCAGCTTTGGGAGCTCAGTTTTTCATGAAAACAGACCATGTAAAATTGCTTTATACCTATTCCACCCACAATTTTTCTTCGTAACTGTATCTGCTGGGACACTTTTATGTCTTTTAACAATAGCAAATAAGCTAACTTTTAGATGTCTGAGTTCATCTCCCAGCCTTCACCACTCACAAGCTCTTTGATCCCAGGTAAGCTACTTTACAAGTTTGTGCTTCAATTTTCTGTTTTATAAAATGAGAATAAAATAGTAATCACCTCATAGATTTTTCTCATGAGAATTAAACCAGGTAAATTAGGAGAAATCCTTAGGATTTATCTCGCAATAATCAATAACCATTAATATTATCATTTAAACAGGGTCTCAAATCTGATCAATACTACAAAGATTTTAGTGCAAATTAAGTAGAGAACCCATAAGGGGAAGACGTATGCAATCTTAAGCAATTTTCCTATGATATTTTACTGAAAGATCTTATCATTTCCCATGGATCCAATGCTTTAAAAATATTGAGCAATTATTGTTTTTTAAGGCGGCTAGATAAGTGTCTAATAGCATGAGAACTCTGCATTTTTTCCCTCTACCATAAAATCAAAACAGTTAGGCACATGCTATTTATTTGAAATACTGCCTTTAAAAAAGATTATTAAAATTTGATTCATGGTACAATTGAAAAGAAATAGCAATCACTAAAAACAGCATGGTTTTATTAAAAACAAACAAGTTTGAAAAACAGAACAAGTATGGTATGAGGAAACTCAAGTATGTAAAATAACTGAAAGTGGTAAATCGTATTGTTCAGAAAATTTCTTTTAGAGGGTTGAGGTCTTGTGTCTCAAATACATCCTGCCACAGAGTACTGTGAAGCCTCACAGGCTATACATCTCCTGGGTGGTCTCAAGGTATGTGCACAGCAACATGGGGGTGAATCAGATAACAGCAAAACAAATGTTATCAAACACTTGGTCTGCGTTCCCACTGTTACTTAATCCTGAGAGAAACATTGTGGTAGAAATGATGATTCTAATTGAGAGTTGAAGAAACCTAAATGATTTGCTCAAGATCATATAGCAGGAATTTCAAGTCAAGTCTGTCTTTATTTAAAGCATTTCCTTTTTTTTCTTTTTTCTTTTTTTTTCATTACAGCGTGATGCTGTTTATATATCATGTTGCCTGGGAAAATTCTAGGATAAATCATTTAAAAAATGTTTCTTGGGGCGCCTGGGTGGCTCAGTAGTTAAGCGTCTGCCTTCAGCTCAGGTCATGACCCCAGGGTCCTGGGATGGAGCCCCGCATTGTGCTCCCTGCTGAGCGGGAAGCCTGCTTCTCCCTCTCCCACTCCCCCTGCTTGTGTTCCCTCTCTCGCTGTGTCTCTCTCTGTCAAATAAATAAATAAAATCTTTAAAAAAATAAAAAATAAATAAAAATGTTTCTTGGCATTTGGAATAAAGACCCACTGATCACTAAAGTCAGTTTGTTGTTTCTAAGGAGAAGTGATTCCAGACAACTCTTACTTGCTTGCCTCTCAAGGATGCTGAAGAGGTAGAGCAGAGGAACACTTAAAAATCATGAATCTGGGAAAAAAAAAAGAAATCAAGAATCTGGATATCAAAAAGGCATCATCTTTCATTATCATCATTAAAAGGGATGTATGTAAGTGACCTAATGGTATAACTTTGTGAATCTGGAATTGTTTGAATACTCTAAACAAAGTATGCTTAATATGGACTGAAGCGAATCTTCAGAAAATTATTTAAGTGTACCAAAGATTTATCTTGGTAGCACCCAGTGTATGCAGTATTTTTATTGATGATTTTGATAAATATATCTGTGGTGTCCTGATTATGTATGAAGATGGCACAACACTGAATGGTGCAAGAAATATATTGTGTGAAATAATTAGAATCCTGAAAATAATTCAACCCATTAGAACAATATAATAGATCAAATTAAATAAGGCTTAATAAGGATAAATGTAAAAGTTCACTAACTGCTCAAAGAAACTGACATGATAAAATTTTTAAAAAATTATAATTTGGGAGATGTGACAATTCAAATATAATAACTGAAAATAAATTCAAAATTTTAAAAGGAATTATGTGGCTGAGAGAAATCTAATGTGATCCTAGGTTACATTGAAAATATACCAGGTAGAATAAGTGGTGATAGCTCTAGTCTTTACATTAACCAAACTACATCTGTATTATTCAATTATTAGTTTGCTTGTCTTAGCATTATTATTTCAAGGGGTATAAATCATCGCATTCTCAGGAGTAAGACCAATTATTTGAGGAGGCATGTGCCATATCAGAAACATTTGAAAGAACTGAGGAAGCTTATACTGGTTGAGAAAACTTAAGGAAAATTACAATTTTTCCATTTGGGTGTTGGACTTGTAAGTAGGATGAGTGATTAGAAGTTGTAGAGAGATGGTTTTGTTTCCATACAAGACTGAACTATTTACCAATGAAAGCTATTAGAATGATGAAACGGGCTTCCTATGATTATAGAACATCCCATTTCAATGCAAGTATTTAGGAATAGGAGAGTGAATAAGCAATGTATGACATATTCATTAAGCAGAATTTTACTCAACAGTTAGAAAGAATGATTTATTGGCTTCATGAAACCCAAGAAGTTCAGTTAGTAACAGATGACTGACTCGGAGGGAAGGAGGAGACCACTTCGTTCTCATAGTTGGGATTCTATTGCCTCATCTTCACTGAATATTATATATATATATATCCATTCTCAAAGGCTCATTTCCTGCTGGGCAATATGCTAAATGGTCATAAAGCCCTGATCATACAGAATTGAAAGAAATCACTCCTTTAAGTAATATTAATGGGGAATGTACTATTTATGAGGTATTGTTTAGAGTCAGGTATTTTTATTAATATTCTATAGCTTTTGTTCTATGCTTCAAGATAGAATGGGTGTTTTGGAACTGCTGGTTTGAGTTGCAACTAGAGGTCCAAGTGGAGAAACCAAGTAGACTGTTAGATATTGAATATACAGCTTTGGAACTCAGTGGAGACAAATAAACAGAATTACAAATTTGGGAGTATCTTAGTGTGAGGGTCCCTGAAAAATAAGCCTGAAGTAAAAGCATGTCTCATTATACTTTAGTGAGGAATAAAATCCTTAAAAAAATGGTTCGAAACAAAATTGTATGAAACAATAAAATCAGAAGAGCTTATCTCACTGAAAAGGATACAGAGAGACCTAAGAATGATAAAGAAAAAGAAACTGTGGCTTTAACATTCATGAAACAACATGAGAGAGGGAGGAACTGGAGTGGAAGTAAGGAAGAATTTGCAAGAAGGCTGCTGACTGAGTGCTAAAATCAGTTGGGAGAATGCTTTGAATTAGAGTTTAAAAGATAGCATTGAACTTGCAAGCTGGAGATTATCTTGGTTCCATCTTCTGCTCTGATTCTTCTGACCTTCAGATGAACTCCTCTATCCAGAGTGTCACTTCTGCCCATTAAAAACAAATATGAAAATAAAGCAAAGTAAAACAAAGAAAATCCCAAACTGCCCTTGGTAATGGCAGGTCTTATTTTGAAGCTATTTTATTATAGCTTCTATGAGTAGACTTAAATTTCTGGAAATTTTAACTGCTCAGCTTGGTTCTTCAATCTGTCACTGTTGGTTGGCCCCACCAACAGTGGCAGCATGGCCAGAGGAAACAGGATGGGGAACCGTCGTATCTAGTTAGCCTAGGTATAACAGTGAACAAAACATAGCTTCTGACCACACGGACTTTGTGGTCTAGCTGGGAATATAGAAACTTGGCAAATAATCAAAAGCACGCTGAGTGCTACAAAGGACAAGTTTGGGATATATGGGAGTTAATCCCTAATACAAATTGAAAGCTCATCAAAGTCTTCTCAAAGAAATTAGCATAAATTCTGATGCTTGAAAAAACTGGAAGAATTTTCTAGGTGAATGTGATAAGGAATAACCATTCCAGCATGTGTGAAGGTGCCAAGGTGGGAAAGAGTATATTTGAATGAGGAAAGGAAAGAAGTTTGGTGTGATTGGAGGATAGACAGCAAGAAGGACAGGAGTGTAAGATGAGACTGAGGCTCTGTGTAGAGTCCATGGTATACACGGAGGGCCCGAGACACCATAACAAGGATTCATTGTATTCTAGGACAAGGGGAAGCTAATGAAGGCTTGACAATAGGAGATACTGGATGAGATTCACATTTATAAAAGTATTTGTGCTAACATTTAGAGAATAAATTGAAGGACACAAGCATGGATGCAGGGAGACTAGTGGAGAAACTATTACAATAGTCTAGGTAAAAGCTGGTGGTATTTGAACTACTGTGGCATCAGTGGAGAGAAAAATATATGAGCAGACTAGAGAGATATTCAACAAATACATGAATAGCAATTAAGGACTGATCATATGTAAGTATTATTAATGGAAGGAGCAAACAGTAATGACTTCCAGCCTGCAGGCTTGAGAGATTGAGTGTTTGAGGATGTAAGTGATTAAGACAAGGACACTAAAAAAAGAAGTCTTATGGATCTATGGAGAGTAGGAGTGTTTTAGATTTGCGGGTTTGGGTTGCAACTAGAAGTCCAAGTGGAGAAACCAAGTAGACAGTCGGATACTGGATATATGGCTTTAGAACACTGAGGAGTGAAACAGAAATACAAATTTGGCAGTACCTTAGGCTAGGTTCCCTAGAAAATAAACCCAGAGCAAAAGCATATGTCCTCACACCTTACTGGTGAATAAAATCTTAGAGAATTTTGGACAAAGGGGAGAGGGAGGTGAAAGAGGGAAGGGAAAAGAGTAAATGTTAGAGGGATATTATAAAGCAGAATAGTTGACTACTCGGGGATGTCTCCAGAGAGCCCTATACCTACTGCACTCAGGATAGACCAGCCAGGGGAAAATATTTATCTGCTAGATCTCTATGTTTCATGGCTTCCATTGGTCAAAGCCCTCGTATCATGGCAGTAAGTTATTCCTCTGCACTTCTGATGATAAATGACATCTGTGTTCTCAAGGAATGTGGTAGGGAAGCCAAAGGCCCTGCAGGTCACTATGGCCAATGAGCAGGCCTGCAGGTGTGCCTTTGCCATTTGGCATTCTGTGCATAGCTTCTCAACCTTTAGCAATTGCTGCAGTTGCAGCAGTGACCTGGTTCCAGAAACCCACGTGCAGCACAAGTAGATCTGGGGGTACAGAAACTGCATCCGTTGTGGAGAACCTGGTGAGTGGACAGAAAGCAGACGGGAGAACGGTGAACTTGGCTGGCAAAAGAAATAGGAAGAGAAGGGGACCCTGTATAGAGGAGGATGGGACCACGAAGGATACACTGGGGAGTAAAAATGTTGGAGAATGACATTGAGAATATAATATATTGGTGCCTTCAAATTCAACTAGTATTTTAGAAATAAGTAGATTTAATTTTGGAGAAACAGACTGGACAAAAAACAAGAGAAATGCACAAATAGGGCAAAAGCAGATCCGTTTAATGCCAGCTGTATGTATAACATATCACAGAAACTAAAAATGTTTGCCTATTTATGGAATTTGGATGACAGAAGCACTGAATGTTTTCTAACATTAACAACAAATTTAACGGGTCTTAGAGTTTTCATTAAGGAAAACATCAGAGTGAAATAAAGTCATCAAGAAACCAGAACGTCCCAGTATTTTAATTTCACAAGAATTCAAAGAGGTCGCAAAAGTAAGCAGTCTGTGGAATCACTCAGACTACTCCCAGGAAGACCTAGATGGAAATGTGGCCAATATCAAAGAAAGGCAGGCCTTGTGTGACTCCTAAATTTAGGTGTGTGTATCATCAGTCTACTATGTTTTTTCAGGACTGTGGTTTTTAAATTATTTTGGCAGCACCTGATTGGGAAAAACGAGTAAAAGTGATACTCCTCTATTTGGGAAGGGGTGAGGTCCCCAAGGAGCTTCAGATGGTGCTATCATAAAGGTATCTGCCCTATTTTTTGATCTAAGTTTCCAAATTCTGTGTTCATACACAACAGAGCCCAGATTAGATTGGTGTGCAGGAAGTCAGTGTTGCTAGTTCTTGGGAAGAAGTTTTCTTTAAAAAGATTTGTTCAAAAATAAGATTTATTCAAATTCAAAGTTGGCTTTAATTCTCCCGGAAACTTCCAACCTGATATGTTGATTGAGAAAATACAGTCGATCGCTTCTTGGCCTTTTGGCTAAGATCAAATGGAGAAAATACAGTCGATTGTGATATAAACGGATAATGTAACCAAAATAATATTCAAGACCGTTGTGGTCTCCAAATGAATAGTGCTTGAGTTGAAAGTAAATGGATGGTACCCTCCAGCTATAAAACAAAAAAACAAAACTGGAAGATGCTTTCACTAGAAAATTTGCTAAGGGACCAGCCTTCACAAAACACCACAGTGCTAAGCAACTGCATAGAATACCAACAGGTTTCCTACTGAGCTAAATCAATTCAAACAACTGTTAGCTTTTCAGAAATACTTTTCAATCCAAAGGAGACCCTCCTGGAAACAAGGTGTGACATTGCGGCGGGAAATGTGTTTTTCTTCAGTCCCTAACAAACTACAGCTCTCTTCTTTAAAAAGCCAAGCTTCAGCTTAGTATCTGATGGGTGTACCTGCTATTCACAGAATATTCTGACACTTCTGTCAAAGGTGACTTTGAAGTATGCTCAAAATAAATCCTTTAACTAATCAATGGGAACTCACTTTTAAAGCTCTGTTTAATCCTCTATTTAGTGAAGGTGGCAGGTTTTCAAAGTTTAATTCCCTGTGATAGAAATTGTTCAATTGGATGTCTCGGCATGAAGGCAGGGTTCCTCATCAAGGACCTGTTAATGGCAGGCCAGCAACTGAATAGCAGGTAAGTGGAACAACACAGAGGCGATGGCCAATAAACCTGTTTCACATTAAGAAAGAAGCAAACTGGTTGATCTATCACAGGCTCCTAGATAAAGATCTGTGCCCTTTGCTTTCTGTAATAAAAAGATGTCTTAACGGGAGTATCTGACAAATCAAAACCTAGTGTGTGAATGGGGAAGTCCACAGTTGACCGAGTATGTACCCTAGTTACGTATTCTCTTGTACTTTGTGGCATTATCTGCTCCTCATGCTGTCTTGAGAGCTGCTGGCATTAAATTTTCTTTGTTTTTTGTAATAAAAAAATAAGTGAATTTTTGAGAGGTTACTTCTGTTGTCCATCCAGGGCTTAGAAACATGAAAATTGGAAATCTGGTAGAGAACGAATTTTAGATATCTGTTAATCCCACCACTCACTGTCCCCTCCATTTTCCAGATGAGGAAACTGAGACCGAAATAAATGATTTTACTTACCCAGCATCAGGCACCTACATTGAATGTCCACTTCATTGTGCTTTGGGTAATAAAGGTTTTGGGAAGGTTTGTGGGCATGAAAAGCAAACAGGTGATTTTTTGATGGCCTACTTTGAGTTAGACACTTGTAAGAAAGGTGATTCTGACAAGCTTTCAAATGTCTCCCTCCTGTCCACGCTAAAATCTTCTACTCAGGACTATTAAAGAAAAAGGCATGGCTCTCTGGTTCTGTCAGAGGGTGCCTCAGGGAATCTCTCTGTGCCCCTGGCTGAGCCTTCTCTCAGCCCTGCCTTCCATTTCCTCTGTCCAGAGGCTACACTGACGGTGTGTGCTGTTTCTCAGCTCCAGGCTTTTGCTCTTGTGCTTCCCTACGTTAAAGGACTTCTCTGGCTCTTTCAATAAATGTGTCTGTCTCGTAATTCGGAGTTCAGACTAAATGTCAGTCTCCTCAGAGAAAGAAGCCTTCCCTGACCACTCTCTGAAGCAGCCGCTCTCCATCTCCCTACTCTCCTTTACTTTATTTAATACTCCATACTTTCTACATTGATGCTATCTGCTTAGGGCCTGTCTCTTGCACTTACTTGTCGTGCCAGGAAGCCATGGACCTTTCTACTTGGCTTTGTGTTTTCCATCCCAGCTTGATGCCTAGACTTTAAAAGGAAACAAACATGTGCTGAATGATTAATTGAATGAATAAATCTAATGGGCTTTTCTCCTACCGACTCAAAATCCGGAACCTACTTGATCCCTTAGGATCATTGCAATCACAGACATTGCTCAGGGCTCAGGTTTTTCCTCTCTGCACCTCTTTGGATGTGTGTAAAGGCAGGATAGCTTAATGGTGAAACGCAGATTCTGAGGTCAGTGTGCTTTGGGTAAGTTTCCTATCTACCACTGGATAACTTAAGATAATTTCAACTTTCTTGCTCAGTTTTCTCCTTCAAAC
Source organism: Eumetopias jubatus (assembly GCF_037043125.1). NCBI lineage: Eukaryota > Metazoa > Chordata > Mammalia > Carnivora > Otariidae > Eumetopias > Eumetopias jubatus. Next base: position 49,149,399 of record NW_028274812.1, read on the forward strand.
AGTTCTACCCACTTCATGAGATTTCTATGATTAAATGAGACATGCATTTGACTCAGCAGATATCGGCACATTGGCACACTATGTCATTATTTCAAACACTATTATTGTTATTGACTATCTCACAGTTTTCTGTTTCTACTCCATTTGATTCCTTTGGTTATTCCATGTTCCACAGTCAATGCCACTCTCTTGTCCTCCCAAGCTCCTAAAATGGCAACATCTTGCCTCTACTCCAGCCATTCATTCTTAATCTCGGAGAAGAGCTTGAATACTGCTTCAATAAGCCTTGAAATCAATCCTTTTAAATGGGTATCTCCATTATACCCATATTCATATTAGAAAATTGAGGTTTGAGAGAAGGTAAACCAAACTCACAAGATCACACAGCTAGTAAGTATCTGAAGTATCTGAACTGTGATTCAAATCAGATCTTGCAACTTAATTTTAATTACACTTTTCTTTAAAGTCCAATCTCTTTACAATATGACCCTGTGCCTTTAATATCTCCAGCCCTGAACACACCACCCCTGATGTTTCTGCTCTGCTTACCCAGTAAGCCTGCAAAGATTTTTCTGAGCATAATGACTCACAGAAAGCAGTATTGCTCTCCAGAGGAAAAGAAAATTTGTATATGTAAAATAGAAATGATTCTACATAAGGGACAAAGTTTAGAAAGGCCAGGTATTTGGTCAATCTAACACAAATTTATAAAATTAATTGGATCGGTCAAAACACGACTGACACTAAATGCCTATTACTGAAACCTTTTGAGGAACTGATCTCTATTTTTGGCTCATGCAATAAATAGAAAAAGACCACCAATGTGCAATTTGAGCAGTTTTTTAACAAAATTTTTAGAGTAAATCTACATTTTCCCAAAGGTTTTTCTCTTATGCAAATAGCTTAAAACTTCTTACAATTATGAATAATATCATTATGTAAAAATAAAATGCAATACTTACACTCTGCAACTGAGCACTTCCATTCTAACCATCTTTCTGTATTATAACATTTGTTATGATTTTCTGGAGAAAGAGCTTTTGTGCAAGGATCTAATCAGAGGAAAAGCTTAACCTTATGCTTCTTATGTAAATTTTGGGAGATGGAATTCATTTTGTATTGTAAGAATTTCTCAAATTCTGTTAAACTATGCTCCAGAATAATTGCCTACAGGTAAATTACTGCATGCCTGGGCTGTTTTTCCATTGGTCCGCATTATCAAACTGCAAATGTATTTCCATGTAAAGTATGTGCTTCTCTAGGAGAATAAAAATCTTACCTAAAAAGGCATGAAAAAAATTAGTTATCATTAATAAAATACCGCAAACATTCAAACTAGAAATACAAGAAATGATGATTAGAGATGTTATAAGTTTAATAAAATGTGAACACTACATTTTCTAACCCTTATGTCATTAAAATCTGCAATGTAGGCTCTCTTATTTTTGGAGGAACAGTAATGAGAAAGATATGATTAGAGCAAGTTAACCATTCCTGCTCTTTCCTTTTTTTCTTCACTTCTTTAGAGAAATCATGTAAAAAGTTAGGCAAATTTCATACAATTTTCTTTTCCATAGCTTTCTTCATACTCTAAATATAGGACAAATGACTCTTGACTTATATATCAGTTACCTATTGCCACAATAATGCTGTGTAACAAAACACCCAAAATCACACAGGCTTAAAACAACAGCAATTTATCTAGCCCATAGGTCTCAGGTCCGCATTTGAGGCTGTGGTCAGCTGGGAAGTTCTTCTAGTCTAGGCTGGGCTTGCTCCTGCATCTGAGGTCAACTGTAGGTCAGCTAGGATAGGATGACCTTGGCTATGGCAACTGAGTTTTGCTTTCTACCTAACTTTGCTTTGCACATATTGACCTCCATCAGGCTAGCCTGGGGATATGCTCAGTATAGAACTCCAGACATGTTCTCATGGGGATTTCAGAGATGTAAGAGAAAGCAAAGATAGATAAGCAAACCACCTAAAAACTTAATGGCTTAAAATAACATCTATTCATTATTGTTCATGAGTTTAGGGACCTACTGGATAGTTTTACTGATCTTGTCTGGGCTTGCTCATGAGTGTTTAGTCTGATGCAAACTGAGTTGTATGGTTTTAACTGGAAGACCTGAGCTCTGTTCCATGTGTCTCATCTTCCAGCAAGCTGGCATTCTTTCATGGTGATCACAGAGGAAAAAGAAAAGGGAAAACATGCAAACCTTTTTTCCAGGTTTTGCTTGCCTCATATTTTCTAATATCCCATTGGCCAAAGCACATCACATGTTTGAGCCTCGAGTCATATGTAGTGTGTGGCAAAAACTAAAAAGAGAAGAGCAAATTAAATACAAAGACAGAAGAAATATGAAAATAACAAATAAATAATAAAAAGAATAGCAGAACATAATGAAAGTGAAAATAGAACAACAACAAAAAACAGGTCTCTCTTGAACATAGATGTAAATTTTCAATAAAATATTAGCAAATTGAATCTAGATGTGTTTAAAGAATATAATACCTAATGACTGAGATTTATCCTGAGAACACAAGTTTGGTTCAAAATTCAAAAATCTGCCAATATATCTCACCATATCAACAGACTTACACAGGAGACCATATCATCTCTATAGATGAAGAAAAAGCATTTGACAAAATCAATATTAATTCATTATAAAAGGAGGAAAATTCAAGCAAACTAGAAATTAAATGGTACTTCCTCAACCTAATTAAATTTTGCATCTGTGCAAAATCTACAGCTAACCTTATGGTGAAAAGTGAAAGAATGACAAGGCCAGGATGTTTTTTCTTACTTCTTTTATTCATCATCATACTAGAGGTACTAGCCAGTATGAGAAGGAAAGGGAAAGAAGTAGAAGGCATACAGATAGGAAAAAGAGAAATAAAAGTTTCTCTATTATCAGATGACATAACTGCCTACATAGAAAATCTTGCAAAAATCCTCAAAAAAATTACAAGAAGTGAAAAGTGAGTTCAGTATGACTTAATGTCAATATAGGAAAATCAACTGTATTATATTTTAATATAACCTTTTAATATACTAGCAATGAATATTTGGAAATTTAGGAAAAAACATAGTCATGATAACACCAAAAACATCAAGTCCCTAAAAAATATTTTTTAAAAACCCATATACTATAAATTATGAGAGATCAAAATAGCTAAATAAAGGAAGAGACGTACCATGTTCATGAGTAGAAGATTCAATATTGTCAAGTCTTACAAAATTACCTTTTACATTTAAGGTAATGACAATAGAAATTCTGCAAGATTTTTATTGAAAATGACAAATTAATTCTAAAATTCATATAAAAAAGCAAAGGCATTCGCATAGCTAAAACAATTTTTGGGAAAAGAAGAGTTAGAGAACTCACTGTAGCTGATTTCAAGACTTACTCTGAAGCTGCAGTAGTGAAGAAAGAATGGTATTGGTGAAAGAGGAGACACATAGATGAATTGAAGAGCATAGATAGTCTAGAAATAGACCCACACATGTGGACAATTAATTTTTGACAAAAGTTTCCAGACTATTCAAGGTAGAAGGATTTCAGTTCAAAAAATTGTTCTATTTTATATATATATATATATATATATATATATATATATAAATTCTTTTTTTTTTCAGAAAAAATATATATCCATATTTTTCTGGAAAAAAAAGAATTTTAACATATATTTTAAACTACACATTTCACTCTAAATATAGGCCTAAAACTAGAAGTCTTCTAAAGGAAAACCATAAGAGAAAATTTCTGTGGCTTTGGATCACACAGTGATTTCTTAGATATAAGGCAAAGAAAAAAGAAAGATATTTTAAAATCATTTTTATTAAAACTTAAAACTTCCATTCTCTCAAAGATGCTGTTAGGAAAATGACAAGACAAGCCACAGACTAAGAGAAAACATTTGCAGAAAACATATCTGAGAGAGGACTGGAATTCAGGTTAAAAAAAAGCTCTCAAAACTCAATAATGATAAAATCAATAACTCTTCTTTTAAAAAAAATTCCTGACCAAAAGCTTTGGTCAGACCCCTCACCAAAGAAGATATACAGATGACAGTTACACATGTAGAAAGATGTTTAACATCATTAGTCATTCGGGGAAATGAAAAATAAAATCACAACTAGATACTACTACATATCTATTGGAATGGCTAACATTTTTTTAAATTTTATTTTATTATGTTATGTTAGTCACCATACAATACGTCATTAATTTTTGGGGTAGTGATCCACGATTCATTGTTTTTGTATAACACCCACCGTTCCATGCAGTACATGCCCTCCTTAATACCCATCACTGGGCTAACCCATCCCCCCACCCCCTCCCCTCTAGAACCCTCAGTTTGTTTCTCAGAGTCCATAGTCTCTCATGGTTCATCTCTCCCTCCGATCACCCCCCCTTCATTTTTCCCTTCCTTCTCCTAATGTCCTCCATGCTATTCCTTATGTTCCACAGATAAGTGAAACCATATGATAATTGACTTTTCTGCTTGACTTATTTCACTTAGCATAATCTCCTCCAGTCCCATCCATGTTGATGTAAAAGTTGGGTATTCATCCTTTCTGATGGCTGAGTAATATTCCATTGTATATATGGACCACATCTTTTTTTTAATTTTATTTTATTATGTTGTGTTAATCACCATACATTACATCATTAGTTTTTGATGTAGTGTTCCATGATTCATTGTTTGTGTATAACACCCAGTGCTCCATTCAATACGTGTCCTCTTTAATACCCATCACCAGGCTAACCCATCCCCCCACCCTGGACCACATCTTCTTTATCCATTCATCTGTTGAAGGGCATCTCGGCTCTTTCCACAGTTTGGCTATTGCAGACATTACTGCTATGAACATTGGGGTGCATATGGCCCTTCTTTTCACTACATCTGTGTCTTTGGGGTAAATACCCAGGAGTGCAATTGCTGGGTCATAGGGTAGCTCTATTTTTAATTTTTTGAGGAACCTCCACACTGTTTTCCAAAGTGACTGTACCTACTTGCATTCCCACCAACAGTGTAAGAAGGTTCCCCTTTCTCCACAACCTCTCCAACATTTGTTGTTTCTTGCCTCGTCAATTTTTGCCCTTCTAATTGGTGTAAGGTGGTATCTCAATGTGGTTTTAATGTGAATTTCCCTGATGGCTAATGATGATGAACATTTTTTCATGTGTCTGTTAGCTATTTGTATGTCTTCTTTAAAGAAGTGTCTGTTCATGTCTTCTGCCCATTTTTTGACTTGATTATTTGTTTTTTGGGTGTTGAGTTTGAGAAGTTCTTTATAGATCCTTTATGCCAGCCCTGTATCTGTAGTGTCATTTGCAAATATCTTCCCCCATTCTGTGGGTTGCCTCCTTGTTTTGTTGACTGTTTCCTTTGCTGTGCAGAAGGTTTTTATCTTTTTTTTCCCTGATTAGTACATTTATTTTTTTTATTTTTTATGTTATGTTAATCACCATACATTACATCATTAGTTTTTGATGTAGTGTTCCATGATTCACTGTTTGTGTATAACACCCAGTGTTCTATTCAATACGTGCCCTCCTTAATACCCATCACCAAGCTAACCCATCCCCCCACCCGCCTCCTCTCTAGAACCCTCAGTTGGTTTCTCAGAGTCCATAGTCTCTCATGGTTTGTCTCCCCGTCCGATTTCCCTCCCTTCATTTTTCCCTTCCTGCTAGCTTCTTCTTCCTCTTTTTTTTTGACATGTAATGTATTATTTGTTTCAGAGGTACAGGTCTTCAACAGTCTTACACAATTCACAGTGCTCACCATAGCACACACCCTCCCCAATATCTATCACCCAGCCACCCCATCCCTCCCACCCCCCACCACTCCAGCAACCCTCAGTTTGTTTCCTGAGACTAAGAATTCCTCATATCAGTGAAATCATATGATACATGTCTTTCTCTGATTGACTTATTTCGCTCAGCATAATACCCTCCAGTTCCATCCACGTCATTGCAAATGGCAAGATTTCATTCCTTTTGATGGTCACATAATATTCCGTTGTATATATATATACCACATCTTCTTTATCCATTCATCTGTTGATGGACATCTTGGCTCTTTCCATAGTTTGGCTATTGTGGACATTGCTGCTATAAACATCGGGGTGCAGGTACCCCTTTGGATCACTACATTTGTATCTTTGGGGTAAATACCCAGTAGTGCAATTGCTGGGTCATAGAGTAGCTCTATTTTCAACTTTTTGAGGAACTTCCATACTGTTTTCCAGAGTGGCTGCACCAGCCTGCATTCCCATCAACAGTGTAGGAGGGTTCCCCTTTCTCCGCATCCCCGCCAACATCTGTCGCTTCCTGACTTGTTAATTTTAGCCATTCTGACTGGTGTGATGTGGTATCTCATTGAGGTTTTGATCTGGATTTCTCTGATGCTGAATGATGTTGAGCACTTCTTCATGTGTCTGTTGGCCATTTGGATGTCTTCTTTGGAAAAATGTCTGTTCATGTCTTCTGCCCATTTCTTGATTGGATCATTTGTTCTTTGGGTGTTGAGTTTGATAAGTTCTTTATAGATTTTGGATACTAGCCCTTTATCTGATATGTCATTTGCAAATATCTTCTCCCATTCTGTCGGTTGTCTTTTGGTTTTGTGGACGGTTTCCTTTGCTGTGCAAAAGCTTTTTATCTTGATGAAGTCGCAGTAGTTCATTTTTGCCCTTGCTTCCCTTGCCTTTGGCGATGTTTCTAGGAAGAAGTTGCGGTGGCTGAGGTCGAAGAGGTTGCTGCCTGTGTTCTCCCTTAGGATTTTGATGGACTCTTGTCTCGCATTTAGGTCTTTCAACCATTTTGAGTGTATTTTTGTGTGTGGTGTAAGGAAATGGTCCAGTTTCATTCTTCTGCCTGTGGCTGTCCAATTTTCCCAACACCATTTGTTGAAGAGACTGCCTTTTTTCCATTGGACATTCTTTCCTGCTTTGTTGAAGATTAGTTGACCATAGAGTTAAGGGTCCGTTTCTGGGCTCTCTATTCTGTTCCATTGATCTATGCATCTGTTTTTGTGCCAGTACCATATTATCTTGATGAAGTCCCAAAAGTTCATTTTTGCTTTTGTTTCACTAGCTTTTGGAGATGTATCTTGAAAGAAGTTGCTGTGGCCAATATCAAAGAGGTTATTGCCTATGTTCTCCTCGAGGATTTTGATGGATTGCTGTCTCACACTGAGGTCTTTCATCCATTTTGAGTTTATCTTTGTGTATGGTGTTAGAGAATGTTCGAGTTTCATTCTTCTGCATGTGGCTGTCCAATTTTCCCAGGACCATTTATTGAAGAGACTGTATTTTTTCCATTGCATATTTTTTTCTGCTTTGTCAAAGATTATTTGACCAGAGAGTTGAGGGTCCATATCTGGGCTCTTTATTCTGTTCCATTGGTCTATATGTCTGTTTTTGTGGAATGACTAACATTTTAAAAATAACAATATTAATAGTAATGAAAAGGGAGAGGAACTAGATCACTCTTACATTGCTAGTAGAAATGCGGGATGGTATTTTTTAAAACAGTTTGAGAAATTTTCGTAAAGTTAAACATCCACTGCCATACAACCCAACAATCCCTGTCATAGGTATTTTTAGCCCAGAGAAATAAAAACATATTTACATAAAATCTTGAATATGAATATTTATAAAATTATCTTATTTAGAATTGTCTAAAGCTTGAAGCAACCTATATGTCCATCAACTAGTAAATGGGTAAACAATTTGTGATACATCCTTACAATGTAATACTACTCAGCAAGAAAAAGGAATAAGCTACGGATACATGCAGTAACACGGATGAATCTTTAATGCATTGTGCTAAGTGAAAGCAGCCAGACTCAAAATGCTATGGATATATGGTTCCATTTCATATAACATTCTCAAAAGGCCAAATTCCAGAAAGACAATGGTTGTTGCCAGTGGGCATAGGAGAAGGGGAGTCGCTACAACAGGGCATGTGGGAACTCTTTGGAGTGATGGAAATGATCTGTATCTTGGATGTGACAATGGGTATACGACTCAACATTTGTCAAAATGAACGGAATTATGATTCTGAAAGGGGTGAATTTTACTATGTGTAAATTATACCTCCACAAACCTGACTTATAAAAAAAATCTATTAAGTGTTTTGTACTATGAAGCTCCTTATGTCATTTGAAAGAAAATGCTGTTACTGTGCCAGGATCATCTTGTAACTAAAATGGTACACTCCAAGATATATTGCAACTGTTTATTTCAATTTGACTAAAATTTAAAGTCTTCAAAGAGAGAATCTATCTTTTATTTACCTAGATCAACGAAATGTAAGGCTGCTCTTTTCTTATAATTCATCAACAAGTAAATTAACTTTTTTCTTCAGTGACTAAATGGGTCCTGTAGCTGTTTTTCTCACGGGCATACAACAGAGGCAAAAAGGAATAGTGTAAATCTGTCTTGTGATAAATTGTACTAGTGACCAATAAACTTGTAAAAAAAATAGTTAATAGCTATCTAACCCCACAACTGGTTAAAGAAGGAATTAATAGAGAGTATCAAAGCTATTATACCTGTTAATTTGAGGAATATTTAGCCATTTTTCCAGTTTATTCTTAGGGATCTGACATCTGTCAATACTTGGAAATACTCAAGGTCGGTGTTATCCTTCCATCAATTGCTGAAGATAGTGACCTATCTCATCCATCAGTCAGAATCAAGTATATAAAACTTAGAAAATCACACTAGGAAAATAGTAGAAAAATCATCTGTAAAAACCTAGTTTGAAATTTCAGCAATGAATTACTTTAAACTATTAAGCATTTTAAAATAGAAATGTAAATATAAGCATATAGTTAAAATAATATGTTACTGCAGAAAAGCACTTCTAATTTTAATTGTGAATATTAAAATTTGGGTTGAAGTACGACTTTCTACACCTGAATTCAGGTAAATACAGAGAACATAAGATTATTGCTAGCAAAATACAGAATAGTAATAGATCACAGGATTTTCTCAAAACTTTGTCAGCCTGCTCAAATTGGTTGTGAGATGGCAAAAATCAGTAAGTAATAGAGTAAATTGGCATGACTGATCTGCACAGCAAAACTGTACAAAATGATAACGAAAAAGGCTTGTTCTGCTCTTGCCAGGGCTTTGATAATCCATGCAGAACTGGGACAAGCATATTTGCAGGTTTTGAATCTGATTTACCACAGCCTTCCAGATCTAGCTGCCCAAATGAGATTCATGTAACCACAAGACCATCTGTAAATGTGAGCTTACATTCCAGTTATCCCCTGGTGAGAGGCACTCAGTGAACCTCACTGCCCTAGGCAGATGATTAATCTCATTATAATCTTTTGGTTAGTTTAAGAATCTGTCCTCTGTTTTCAAAACTTCTCTCAAGAAACGTGGAAAGTATTTCCATCTGCCTATGTAAAAGCAAATATTTTTTCCATTAGACTTACCTTTATTAAAATATATAACTTTACTAAGAATATGTAGCAAAGATTACATTTGACTTATTTGGCTTTTCCAATAGCAATGTCGCCTCTATTTAACCCCCTTCAACATTTTTAAATAAAACATGTTATGATAAGGAAGATATCCAAATAAAACAATGGTCTTTAATAAATTTTTCGATGATAAGTCTGGTGACTCTCACTCCACAGAAATTCTGATACGATTCTAATGTTTACAGGAGTACAGATGTGGAGTCCCTACCTCAGTGGAACAAGGGGAGTGGAGATTTCCAGGGGCTGGCTAAGTGCACAACTTCCTAATTCATACGAATCTTGAAATATTTTTCTGGCGTGACCAAAGGACAATGACTGAAAAATACACTAGAGAGTTCTTTTTGTTTCCTAAATATAATAATAATTATATTTAGGAATAATAATAATAAATATCATATGCATGATAAAATTTGTATGTAGTGTACAGACCCAAGGAGCCTGCAAGTATGTGTTGTTAGAGACCAGTATGTTAGAAAAAAAATAAATGCAAGAAAAAGGTTTTTAAAATAAACTGGAAAAGTTCCAGTTTTAAGTTTAAAAAAAATATGTAATATTTAGGTAATACTAAAACGTGGTTGGAGATGCACAAAAAATATAGAAAACATGCTACCATTTGTAGCTACAATTTGCTACACTTTATCTCCATGTATATTGTATTAATTGCATACCAAGATGCATTTCAAGTAACTCAAAAAGTCAGCATCAAACTATCATAATAGACATTAGTATATTTATTAACATTCATTTGCATATTTATTCTGTGAGTCATGAAGACAGCTATAAAAACAGGATCTATGCAGAATCTGGAAAAACAATAAACAGTTGGGGAGCAAGGGTGTGTTTTAATATACATACTATTAGTGGATTTAGCTATAAGGCATGTTCACTTAAAACAGCTGTTTCTCAGTTGTACTCTGTGTTCAATGCTATGATTATTAGTGATCTTGTTACTTCCAAAAATATAAAGTTTGTTATTAACTTTGATAAGTATATAATTTCACTTTGCTCTTTCCACATGTGTTACTGACATAAGATGTATTGTTTGTTTCCATTTCAATTTGGCACTGCTTACTATTGTTTTTGGTGAACAATTGAGTTCACATTTTGAATGTTTCCCATGTGGATTATGAAGTATACAATTGGAACTAAAGTAGACCTCCAGCAGATTTTTGTCATATTGTAGAGTCCATGAAGTCATCGCTAAATACAAAGTAGCGACTCTGAAGAAAATATAGAAGATTTTTACCTCAAACAAAAGTATGAGATAATTTTTTAAAAACGTTAGTTTGTTATAAAATATGTAGATGAATCATAACGTGGTTGGAGTGCATTCATACAATTCAAGGAGTTGTGATAAGAAAATCTGGGTGATCCTTACCATTACTCATACAATTCTCATCCTGAAATAATAAGCACCAGGGAAAGTATATGGTTCTTTGAGAAATGGGTTACAGTTGTTATCAACTTATTTTAAGTATTTTCTTATTTTAAGATAACATATAGAAATATTTATCAAATATGTCCTTTACTGAGTGCCTATGTACTGAGGAGATAATAATGTGGTTACTAGGAACTGGAACAAACAGTACGGGTTAAATTCAGATGGTTCACTGATCCTGGGGTGTTAGGAATGTTGTTCTGATAAAGTGTTATGTAACCTAAGACATGGGAATGACCATGAATTAGCTAAACAAGAGTGGAGGAGGAACTAAAATATATGTAGAAGAAAGAGAAATTCAGAGCTTGGCGGTGAGAAGAGCACCACACACCAGAGGAGCTGAAATAGAGCATTCGAGGCTGTGGTGCAGACTGAGATGAGCCAGTGGTAAAGGTGATTCTGAGTGGAACGGGGGACATAATGTGCAGTGCCTCTCAGATCAGTGAAATATTTAAAGTGTAACTAACAGTGTTCTGCTTGCAGGGAGATGAAGGCATTGAGGAGAGCATAATGTGATCAAGGGTTGCTTTGTGGAGAATGGATTAAATTAAGGCAGGCATGAATTGAGAGCAACAGATTAGGACTGTATTTCAGAGGTCCATTCAAGACACAGTAATGACTAGACTAGAATGGTGGCAGGGGAATAGATAAATGTGGACAGATTCAAATATATGACAAAGAATCTGCAAGACTCATTGAATTTAGAAATAAGAATAAAGAGAATAATCATGATTTCTGGGATTCTCTGACTCTCAAAACTCAGATAGATGCTTTATTACTTTTCTACTGCAGCACAACAAATCACTACAAATCTAGTAACTTAAAACAACACCCACTTATTAATTTACAGGTTTGCAAGTTAGAGGGCAGGCATGGCATGACCGTGATCTCTTCTTAGCATATCACAAAGCTGAAATCAAGGGGATAGTTGAGTTGAATTCTTGTTTGAAAGCTAATAAGAAAATCCTCTTCCAAGTTTATTCTTGTTGGTGAATTCACTTCTTTGAGGTTGTAGGACTGAGGTCTTTTTTCTTGCTGCTCTCAGCTACTAGAAGCCACTCACATTCCTTGGCATATGGCCTTCTCTATCTTCAAGCCAGCAATGGTGTGCCAAATCCCTCCCATGCTTCCAAACTTTGACTTTCTTCTCCCCTTCCAAAGGGCTTATGTGATTAGGTTAGTCCCATCTGGATAATCTCCTTTACTGAAAATCACCTGTGCCAGGTAATATAACTCAGTTGTGGGAGTGAAACCCAAGTTCCCAGGGATTGCCTAGAGAGTGGGAGACACCTTAGAGCTCTAATACAGGTGGTGTTACAAAGGAAGTGATGGATATGGAGTGGGAAGAGACTGGAGAAAAGAAGCTGGGCTCCGGTTTGGGAAAGATGAGTTGAGGAACCAGTGAATAATCAAGTAGAGATGTGAGTATGCCACTGGATATATGCCTCTGGAGTTCAGGAGGATGGTCTGAACTAGAGAAAGAGAAATGAGAGTGGTTAGCATCTAGTCAATAATTGAACCTATGAAAATAGATTATGTCACCTATGGAGAGATCTAGATGTTCTAGGACCAAGCTCCAAGAAACTGATATTGATGGGATGAGTAGAAACAGAAAATTCATGTCGAAGAAGAAAATCAGCACAATCTGCTGACATGATTCCAAGGGGAGAGATAACCGAAGGAAGTAGGATTTGTTTATCTGTGTTAAATCTTGCTGAGAAATCTAGTATGAAAAATACTCCAATATACTTCTGGGAGTGTGGTGACATGGAGTTAGGTGTTTCTGTGAACAAAGCTGTCTTTGTAAAGTGGTGGGTTCAAAAGCCAGACTGAAGAGTGAGAGTGGGGTGAAGTCCAGAAATGGAATCAATGAGTTTTAGACAAGTAATTTGGCTATCAAGGAAAGGTATATAAATATTTCATTTTGTTTCTTTCTTTTAAGACATGAGAGACTTAGCAAATTTAAGCTCAAATGAAATGAAAGGAATCAGCAGAAGAGAAGAACCCTGAGATAGATAATTAGAACCCCGTTGGGAAAGTAAATTTTCTAGAAATACCTCTATCATTATAATTTGACAAAGAAAGGGAAAGGTGGGTGTTGAAGCAGAAAAATTTAGATTTATTGGTGAAATAATGAGGATACTCCTATCTACTTTCTAAGTAAAGCTTTTCAGAGTGAATAAGAAGGGATTGAAGTAAAGGACTGAAGGTTTGAGGAGAAGAAAGTTTAAATTTGCCTTCGTGGTGAATTGGAGAGGAAGCTGACCAGAGAAAGCATCAGATTGCCTAATAGACATTAGGACCTGAATAAAGTCTGATTAACAGAAGAATCAATCAGTTTGTTTGCACATTTTCTCCTGTAGCACATAGTTACAATTCCTAGAGATATCAATGGAAGCTAAAAACAATTATATTCATTAATCCAGGGCTGGTACTTTTGTCAAAGGGCCAAGATGGAAAGAAAGTGGAGTAGAGACTTTAAGATATTCCCAAGAAAATTGCTGAAAAGATGGATCATGAAATCTATAACAAATAACAGAGAAGACATGATAGGGATATAAAATATGTAATGTACAGGGGGAAAAAAACAAAATCAATTCACTAATAGCAAAGTGCTAATATAGTAAGAATAGTTGTTAATTCTAGCTAAAAGAATGGAATACTGATGGATTGCAATGTGAGCATCAGTGATTTCAGAGAAATATTTGCTTTCTCTCATGTAATGACATTTAAACTTTATTTACCCCTCTTTCTATGTTTATATGATTTCAGTGCTCACTGCAAGTCCTTTTATACTGTAATTTTCCTTTTTTGAATTAGTAATTCTGTTTCATTTCTCAGTTGATTGAAGTATACATTCCAGTCATCTTTAAATTAATTATATATATATATATATATACATATATAATATACAGACATATATATCTTACAACATTTCAGGCACTTTGCTAAATATGTGCATTTTTTCATTTCATCTTCACAACAGAGATGAGTGTGTTAATTTTACAGATTAAGGAAGTAATTAACTAGAGAAGTTAAGTAACTTACCTTAAACTAGTCTGTAGAGCTAGTAGTATTGAAAGGAGGTCTCAAATAGATTTGCCCAAATTCTAACTTCAAATTTTTGTTTTTAAACACCAAACTGAAATTGGGTATATAGTTTTGAACTTTTACGTATTTGAGTATCTTTCTTTTTTTTATATATGAATTATAGATTGATAAATAATCTGGGAATATACTTAAGCATTTTCCAATGAGCATATTGAAATAATTGGTAATGATTCCTACAAACACAGTTTCTTATTTTGAGGTCCTTGAAAAACGATGACAAAGGAGTATTTGAGAAATAAGTTGGAAAATCGACAGGACTCAGTAACAAATTGATTATATCTAGAGAGAAGTAATAATTCAAAGGCAAATTCCGGATTTCAAGCCATATTAAAGTTGATGTGGAATATAGTTAATCACCCCCAGTTTCACCAAAACTCTTGGTTCCGTTCAGTAGTTCTCTGAAGATCTCTGGTCAGATGACCCTCCCAGACCCCAGGATTGCTGCTCCTCCAAACATTCACTTACCTTTTCAAACCCTAATCCATGCCTCACCCACACTCTCCCTCTCACTCTCAGTGTGTAGCCCTGGTCTTATTTCAGAGAAGGAAGTTATCAGGACAGTTTCTTTCTGCTTCTTTCTGTATTGCTTTTAGATTTACTTACTTTAGTACTTGTTCTTCCCTCTTCCTTTCTGCCTCAAGTCAGAAAATACCAATGCTGTGCAACAGTATTCTCTCACAGGAGCTATGGATTTCATCTCCTACTGTAGTTTGCATTAATTGTACTCTATGAATTATCCCTACCTTCTCCCCATCAGTATTCCACAAATCCCCAATTCCTTGCCCTCAGCTTATAAAAACCAACCAAACAAGCAAAAAATATTTATAGTGTCTCCCAACCTCTTCATTTCACTATCATCTTGTCCTTCTGTCACATCTCTGAGGCATTGTGTCACAGGGGAAATGAAAGGTTTTGGAAGCAGACCAGAACATATTGTTGGCAACCCTTCTCCCAATATACCTTTTTTCCACTTTATCACTTCACTTTCCCTGAGACTCAATTTCCTGATCTTCAAAATGGAAAATATAGCTACCATTCAATAGCATCCTCTGCAAAGCCTAGTAGAAAATCTGTTACTGTCTTTTCCAGTAAGAGTAGAAGGTGGTTAGGGGAAACAGAGATTAGTAATGGCATTCGGATAGCCAACCCCCTATATTTTCATGGCGAAAACTCTTGTTTTCATTTCTAATTCCTTAACTCCTACTCATTCCTTAGTTTAATTCATTACACTTTGACTTCAGGCTTCACCACTCAGCAGAAATCATCAGAACCATCTGATATTTAAATCTAAGATCTCTCTGGGATGCCTGGGTGGCTCAGTTGTTAAGCGTCAGCCTTCGGCTCAGGCCATGATCCCAGGGTCCTGGGATTGAGCCCCACATCAGGCTTCCTGCTCAGCGGGAAGTCTGCTTCTCCCTCTCCCACTCCCCCTTCCCTCTCTCACTGTGTCTCTCTCAAATAAATAAATAAAAATCTTTTTAAAAAAATAAATAAATCTAAGGTCTCTTTAACAGTCCATTTAACTCTCCCTCAGCTTTTGTGCTTCCCCTGGGTTCCATCCTTTGTCCTCTTATAAGTTTATTTAGAGGACCTGTGGCGTTTCTTTACCTCTAACAGTTTGAAAAACCGTATCTCCAATTCAAACCTCTTTTCTATCAGACTAAAAATTCATATTACAAATTGCCTACCAAGTATCAAACAGGAATTTAAAACTATCCAAAGGGGAATTTCCCATAAAACCGGGTTCTTCTGAATTCTTGAATTATATGCTTAATGTTGTCCCAAGTCACCATTCCCCAAGCAGGAAACCTTGAATTCACTGTCGGTCTCCCCACTCATCACTTCCTTCTGCCAATTGCAATTTGGCACAATGTTCTTACAACGTCACATTCAAAAATGTAAATTAAGTTTGTAAATTTATTATGTTCTAGTAATTTGAAACTTTGTCTAAGGCAAGGATCTCTGCTCACTGGTTTTATAATACCAGCCACTAGGACAATACCTACAACATAATAAACAAATGCCTCCACAAATCAAATCAATTGTGATATATATTACAGTTATCATTAACCAACAAAAATTACTGAACACTCCCAGGATTTCTAGCACTACTAGCACTAATATAATTTTATATTGAAATCAATCCTTGATTTAATGTTTATTTTTTGATGAGAAATGCAAATTAGAATATTAAATGTGCATATTTTAATAAAATATAGACCCTTCTGAAATTAACAAAATCTATTTTTATTTTTCTTTCATGGATTATAAATAGGAAAATTTATCATATATAAATGAAGACATTTGCGCCAAACTGACATTTAAAATCAATTGACACAAAAGAAATCACATTACTACATGAATAAAAATGAGTTCTTTGTTCACTGATTACCACTTGAATGTTTGGGAAAGTCCCTGATTATTCATACATCTGACTTCATTTAAATATCTAGCAGTCTGTTAAGACATTTCAGGGGTTGTTAAACTTGGATACCTTCTTTATTTTTTCTAAAAGAAAGTTTATTTATAGAATGTCATTTATTAATGCACTGTACTTTATCCTTTAAATTTCAATTTTCCTGTTACTTGAGAAAGCAAAGTATCTTTATGAATTATGAATACTGAATCTGGAATTCTTGGCACTATTGACATTTTATAGTGTTTATAGCATAATGAACAAAGCAAAGAAAGCAGGATCAGAAATTTGGAAATTTTACCAAATTTAATACCAGTTAGCTTTATATCTTTAGAAAAGTCGTGTCCCACTCTGGACTTGTGCTTTTTCATTATTAGCTCTGGTAGAGAATTCTATTAGAAGTCTCACACATCTAGAACAGCTAATCACAGTTCTGCCCTCCATATAATTTGTTGACTGAGATTTTTAGTTCCAATTTCATAACACAAATGTAGATTTCTCCTTCTTCAATAATCATCCAAAAGTGAAAGTGAAAATGAAAAATAGAAACTCCACTTTCCGTGAAACCATGGGATTGGTAAGACCTCAATATAAATAACAAATAACATATCTTCTAGAAGATATGAAGGTCTAACGTAGTGTAAGAAGACATTGTTCAAGGAGGTGTGTAGCTACAAACCTCACAAAAATCAGACCAAGTGCCCTTCTCCAAGCAAGCACCACAAAGATGTGCATTCCAGCAAAACTTAGCAGTTTAAAACAACAACCATTTTATTACATCTCATGAATTTGTTGGTCTACAACTTGAGCAGTATACATCTGAGTTATTTTTCTATTTCACTTGACCTTGACAGAGGTTATTCAATGGTAACCAACTGGTGAAAGGTCTGGCATGTCTGAAATAGTTTCACTCTCATGTCTGGTGCCTTTGTGACTAGCTGGGACTGTCTACACTTGTGCCTGAGACAGCCTCTCCACTATGGTGACCGCAGAGGAACTGGACTTCTTACATCTCAGTTCAGAGTTCTGTGAACAAGTGTCCCAGCAAACATGGCAGAAGACAGATGGCCTTTTTGACCAGGCCTCTGAAGTCATATAGCATCACTTTCTCTGAACTCTATTAGTCAAAGCAGTCACACACCTGCCCAGATTTAAGTGAAACCTCAAAGTCTTTTTTTTTTTTTTTTTTTTTTTTTGATGAGAGGAGTATCAAAGAATGTGCAGCCATGTTTTAAAACTGTTCTGGTGCAAAACCAATAAAATGTTATTGGCCGCATGGAGAACATGTGAGCAGGCTGCTGCTGTGGAGAACCTCACCACCTCTGGTTTGGTTATGAGGAAAAGCTGAGTTGGAGCTGAGCAGGAAAGTACACAGACAGCCCTTACTTAAGCAGACATGATGGAGGAGGCAGACACAGCAATATGAGTAGCCCTGGAGTCTAATCCCAGTTGACTAGTGAGTAATAAACTGGAAATAGTGCCCTAAGAACAGTTGCTGTAAGGAAAATCTCTATTTGTCCATAAGATGGCCCTCAAATAGCTAGTTCAGGAAGTATGAACCTCATTTAAAGACAACTAATCAAAAGAATCAAAGCAGCATACTAAAAACAAATTAAAAAAAAGAAACAGAAAAAGTCAAATGGTAAACAATAAATGTTAACATTTTTAAAGTTGCTCAAATTGGTATGGTACAGAAGAAAACTGTACCTGAACATATAGCTTTGAAATTATATTTTTAAAACTTACTGGAATAGTCTCTTCTATAATACAAGAATTAAAGATCAAACTAAGAATGATCAGGACAATATGGTGAGGTTATTGAAAAGTAGAATATATAAAATCTGTTTCATATATATATATATATATATATATATATATAATCTCATTAAAGAAATGGAAGAGAAAAACAAAACCATGCCAGAAAAGAAACCCACACTGGAATCTACTCTGAAGAAAGAGGTCTTGCTGGCAACATAGGAAGAGATATTAAGGCCAGCATTTGACTAAAGTGAACAATAAGAAATGAAGCAAGTTTTTAAGTGGATTATGGTGAAAATATTATATATGGAATATAAGTCCAAGAAATGCAAAAGTTTAATAATTGGAGTCCTAGAATAAAGTTAAAAATAATGGAACAGATTAAAATTATTCAAATATATAATTCAAGAAAGTATTCCAGAAACAAACAAACAAAAAAAAAGAACTTGAATCTAAAGATTTAAAGGGTACACTTATCCCAAAAATGTAGAATGATCACTACCGAGACATATCTTAGAATATTTACTGGACATCACAGATAATAAAGAAATGTTGTGGTTGAACGGGCAAATGATTATGGCAGGCATCTGTTGTGTAGAAAACATTGTCAGACTGGCTGGTGTCTGGTTTCTCCACAAAACAGTCAACTTTGAAGAAAATGAGTAATACCTCACAAAGCCACCAAGAAAAAAAAAACAAAACCCAAGAATTTTTTGCCCAGGAAAAAAAAAATGTTCAAGAACAAAATCAAAAAGCGACACCTGGGTGGCTCAGTCGGTTAAGCCTCTGCCTTCGGCTCATGTCATGATCCCTGGGTCCTAGGATCAAGCCTGCTCAGCGGAGAGTCTGTTTGTCCCCCTCCCTCTGCTGCTCCCCCTGTTTGTGCTCTCTCTCTGTTTCTCTGACAAATAAATAAATAAAATCCTAAAAAAAAAGAATAGAGTCAAAAGGAAAACATATATAAATAGGCAGGAGCTCATGTATCACAGATTCCGTGTGCCCTCTCAAAGAAAGTACTGAAAAATATACTTCAGTCAACCAAAAACTGATAAACAATTCTAAAAGAAGTAATATTAAATACTGAAACTGTTTAATTCTAGGATTAAGACAGAAACAAATACGTTGATCATTGTGATAGAACAGAACATAAATAGCATAAAATCTTGGTAGAATTGAAACAGCTGACGAAAGTCAAGAAGGAAAGAGGCAATAAGGTACTAAGTGTACCAATTCCATAATTTTTCTACCAAAAAGAGGATCAATAGAGAGCATTTAAAATTATTAAGAAAGAAATAGAAGTATGTTTAAAATAGGAAATAAATATGAAATATATGATTTAATGAAAATATTCTGGGAAAGGGAAAGAAAGAGAAAATATACCAACATCATCATTGTTCAGCAAAGTTTCAGTAGGAAACCAATTGATTCATGATTAAAAAGTAAAAATGAAAACAAAATCATTAGACAAAGATATAAATTTCAAAATTATTTTTAAAATCTCTCTACAAGCTACTCACATACAAGCTGGGAAAATAGCATAACATAAACTATAATAACAAAACTAAAACCAAGCCTCTTGTTTATATAAAAATATAGACACATTAAACACAGTAGTAAAAGAAAAAAAGTTCTCAACTATGGGTTACATACAAGTAGGCAGCAAAGCAATTTTACTTAGAAAGATATTTCTTATGTCACTATGAAGCTGAAGAAGCAAGTTACTCAGAAAGATTGAAAACTAAGGAACTGGAAAGACATACTAGGCAAAGGTAAACAGAAATCAGACGTTGTGATTTTAACAGATGAGACTGAATTCAGGGAGAAAACCATTAAGCAAGATGGAGATTAGACTCCAGTTTCAAACTTCATGAATATCTAGCAGTATGAATGTATCTATACAAAATAGCACTGTGTTAGTATACATGAAACACAAGGAGAAATTGAACTATATTAATAGTAGAAAACTTTAGTTCACTCTGACAGTCAATGATACTTCAAGTGGACACAAAATTAGTAAGAAAATAGAAAACATAAATAGCATGATGATTTTTAAGGTGGACCTAATTGACATACATCACACTTCTTATCTTGGAAACAGAAATGACAACTTCTTTTTAAGGCACAGAGATATTCACAGAGATAATTACAACAGGTAAAAAAATAAATATATGTGTATATATATATGTGTGTTTTACATATATGTGATATTTATATGTACATGTACATCATATATTTGTGTATATACATATCATATATATGTGATATATGTATATATATATATATCATATATATATCAGCTTTCACAATCACAGTGCAAAAAGACTAGAATTTTAAGATGAAACAAACAACTAGAAAATAAACAAAACCTACTACCTACGAAGTTTACTACCATCACCCTCCACTCAGCCACAATGGGAGATACTGGAGTAAGTCCAGTGTCCAAGAGAACATAAAAAACAAAATAACAGCATATGTTTTAGTTAAAACAAGGCCACAAAGAAAATCCATATCCTTTTAAATAAATACATTAAACATCTAAATAAAGAGCTTAGAACATGAACAATCAAACAAACTTATAAAAAGAAAAATTTAGGGGGTGCTGGGTGGCTCAGTCAGTAGTATGACTCTTGATTATGGCTCAGGTCATGATCTCAAGATCTCGGGATCCAGCCAGCTTGAGGGCTCTGCACTCAGCAGGGAATCTGCTTGAGATTCTCCCCTCTCCCTCTGCTCCTCCCCCTGCTGGCGTGCGCCCATGTGTGCACACACGTGTGCACATATGTTCTCTCTCTCTCTCTAAAATAAATAAATAAGCCTTTTTTAAAAAAGGAAGAATTTAGAAAGCAGTTAATTGGAAGCATTAAAATGGTAGGATTGTTTTTAAAAGCAAGTAATGTTTATTTAAAGAATAACAAAACAATCAAGTAGGCTCAACCAAATAAGATAAAAAGGAAAAAAAAGCCCAACTCACTATAAAAATGATAAAAAGGAAATACCAACAATGAAAGAATTAATATAATCCACTTTGATTAATTGTATGAAAAAAATGGTGAGAGGCGAGAAACTGAATGAAATTGTTTTCTAGGAAAATATATATTACTTAAAGAAACCCCATCAGAATTAGGAAATATGGAGTGGTTGGGGGTGGGAGGGATGGGGTGGCTGGGTGATAGACACTGGGGAGGGTATGTGCTACGGTGAGCGCTGTGAATTGTGCAAGACTGTTGAATCACAGTTCTGTACTTCTGAAACAAATAACGCAACATATTTTAAGAAAAAAGAAAAAGAAGAAGATAACAGGAGAGGAAGAAAAGGGGAGTATGTCAGAGGGGGAGACGAACCATGAGAGATGATGGACTCTGAAAAACAAACTGAGGGTTCTAGAGGGGAGGGGCGTAGGGGGATGGGTTAGCCTGGTGATGGGTATTGAGGAGGGCACGTTCTGCATGGAGCACTGGGTGTTATGAACAAACAATGAATCATGGAACACTGCACCAAAAACTAATGATGTAATATATGGTGATTAACATAACAATAAAAAATTTTAAAAAAAAAGAATTAGGAAATATAAAGATATCAATTGCTCCGGGAAAAAAGCAGAGTCAGTCATCATAAAATGACATCTTTCCAAAAGAGAGTAGGTAGAGTTGTTTACAGGTGTTTCTTCCCAAAC
Source organism: Eumetopias jubatus (assembly GCF_037043125.1). NCBI lineage: Eukaryota > Metazoa > Chordata > Mammalia > Carnivora > Otariidae > Eumetopias > Eumetopias jubatus. The sequence goes on from NW_028274812.1 coordinate 49,171,311, forward strand.
TTTTAAGTACAGATCTCAGTGCTACTCGAAGTGGTCCAGAACATAGGAAAGAAAGGAAAGTTTCTAAAATCTCTTATTAATATATCATTGATTGTGAAGTCCAACAAATGGACACCAAAAAAGAAACCTAGTAGTTATCAAAATGTAGTCAGTGACTCTTTGGAGTCCCCCATGACACTTCCAGGGAATTTGGATGGTCAAAACTATTTTCATGATAATCCAATGACATTGTCACTTTGACCATGTTGACACTTGCACTGATGGTGAAAACTGTGCTGGTAGCTTAGCCTGAACCAAAGCAGTGCAACCAACTGTATTCTTCACAGCTATGTACTTGAATTAAAAAATAAGTCAGTTTCACTTAAGAGTATCCTTGAGTAGAGATTATTAATTTTATTAAATTTCAAACCTTGAGCATGGTCTTTAATAGTCTGTGTGAGAAAATGGGAAGGATGCATAAAGAAATTTGGCTGCAATCAAAGCACTGTTTAGGGGGAAAGTACTTGTATGATTGAATGGGGAGCTGAACTTGCCAATTTTTTTCATGGAAAATGCTTCATGCCTGTGAGGGCATGAAATGCCATATACTGCCTCGCCTTGAGTTATTCCCCTGGAATGTGAATAAAGAGCAGGAAACTAAGAAAAGGAACTCTGTAGTTACACATAGTTATTGAATGCAGTAGCTAGATATGTATTTTCATAGAGTCACTTTGCAGGGCATCAGAATATTTCGGTAGATTTCTAAATAAATCGTATCTCTTAAAATCTGTTGACAAGAACAAATATAGTCAAATGCAGAAGAAGGACATTTTAACAATTTTCAGAAATTTTATTTTGTATTTAAATTGCAGAAGAAGGACATTTTAACAATTTTCAGAAATTTTATTCTGTATTTATATGATAGTCACTATGCTAGACAGCCTGGCCTCAGGATTTCTTCCACATATTTTTTTTATTTTGTTAAGTTAATCACCATACATTACATCATTAGCTTTTGATGTTGTGTTCCATGATTCATTGTTTGCTTATAACACCCAGTGCTCCATGCAGTACGTGCCCTCTTTAATACCCATCACCAGGCTAACCCATCCCCCTACCCCCCTCCCCTCTAGAACCGTCAGTTTATTTCTCAGCGTCCATAGTCTCTCATGGTTCGTCTCCCCCTTCGATTCCCCCCCCATATATTGAAATTTTCAAAATGTGTTCAAAATATCAGATATGTTTAGCTTTCAATAAAAATATTGCCTAGGCATTCCATAATAAAATTAAAAGTTAATATGTTCAAATATCTACATGTCACTGTTTGTACCACAACATGTTGTCAACAACCCGGGCACGCAGAGTTTCTCTTGAACTTCTTGGCTATAGAAGAATGTGTTGCTTTGAGAATAGACAGAGAGTGGCCAAGTACAAACTACCCTCACTGGAGGTTGTCCATGAGGGGACTGAAAAGGAGTGTTCTTATCCATCTTCTTGTTATCAAGGTTCTCAGCCTTTATAGTTCCAACTTTTCAGATGTGTAAAAATAGCTCAATCAATGATTTGACTCACAATTAATATCATTCCAACTCCATCACTTTATAAATGGGAGCTTGGAATTTTCAAGGAATCGAAGGACTGCCCCACAGTTATAGTCAAGTAACTGGCTAAGCAGAAACCAGAATTTTAAGTTCTCACATCCTGAAATCCAGGTATTTGGAACAAATAATCATAAACATTTGTTTCCTGACTCTCCTTCCACCACCTTGGGAAAGCAAGTGTTTGTATCCCTAGAATACTCAATTTGTGGGAGGAAAATTATATATGTATAGTATGTATGCATTTTTACTGAAGAGGCCTCCAGTTAAAAATTGAAGTGATTATAAACCTCATGGAAGGAAAACTTCACCTTATTTAAATGCAAATACTGTATGACAGCAAGGTCTGCCAGAGGCCTCTGTGTGATGACTAATCCTGACTTCAGAATAAGCCCTCTCCCCCTTGTGCTTTAAAGCGACATGTTCAGTGGTTTTATATAAGTTGGAGTTACATTTCCATGCTCCAGTTTCTATCATGTCTTTGAGATAACAGAAGGACAAGGACCATATATATATATATATATGTGTGTGTATATATATATACATATATATACACACACATATATATAGAAAATAAGCAGTTCAACAGCTGAGAAAGATAGCATATGGCCGTGGAAACGAAAGTGTTGCTTTGATTTTGGAAAGAGAAGTGAGAAGTATTCCTGAGTCAAAGCTCAATGCCACCTGAATGAGATGATTTATTGTTGTGCAGCAGAATGAACTTTGTGTGGGTACAGATTTATGGCAAATACACAAACACCTACACAGATCTCATTAGGGATGTGAAGAAACACCATTTTCCCATGACAGAAATGATTATAGGTGCAATAATAATAACATTTTCATTTAATGAAAGTGGGTTTCTTTAAATTCCTGAAAGCATAAAGCATTTGTTAAAATGAATTAGCTTATTTTCAATAAACTTTTCAGCAAAAGGTGGGATAGATAAATGACAAGTAAGGTTGAACTAATGGGCATAAGCTACAAAAAATAATAGAGCTCTTAAGTAAGTTAATTTTAATTCAAGCAATCAAATAAAATCACACCAACAGCCCCCTTTCAATACCTTTTCAGAAGTTTTCTATCACACCACTTATTTTTTCTTAAAGTTTATAAAGTAAAATTTTGAATGACACTCTCTGGGACTTCTCCAGCACGCCTCAACTTACTTTCAAATTTTAAATTATTGTTTAGAAACATTCTTTCCCTTCTGGCTTTCAAGAGAAAGGGAGATATTATCATCAACATTTGTGTGTTTTACATCATCTCTTGTTCAGTCTTGTTTCATTTTAAAGCTCCAAAATTGTGCATATGAAGCTTTACTATCTTGTGACTAGCCACAAACCTGAATGGATCAGCAGAGTCAGTAGGTTACTTTCACTGCTACTCTGGAAGAGAGATGTCTGTCTACTGCAACCCAGAGAAGGGGTTGCACAACTCCCCTAGGTAAAATGACTGCACCAGCATCATGCACCAGAATCCAGCAAAGGTGCCTATGATTGAGAGTCTGACAATAATACTATCCTTACCCGTGGTGTCACAGCACACAGAAATTTCAGGATTCATCACAACCTGGTCACAAGAATAATCCACAGACCACCTTGCCTTACAAACCTGTGGATGTGAATGAAGTGACCTTAACACTGACAGTCAATACTCAACACTTAATACTTAGTAATGTATCTGTTCTTGCTCTTGCCTATAAGAACCTCAGCCATCTCCACTACATAGTCACCCTACTGTGAAGTCATTGAGTATTTCCAAGAAACATTAAGGGGGACATCACATGTGCTCCCAGGCTTTATGCCATAGCTATGGCATGGCATCTACCATGTCTGTTTTGCCTGCCTCCTTGATGTCAACTGCCCATAAGGCCACGGGAGGAACATCGTCATTGCTGGTGCTGACAGTACCCCGCAGAACAATGCCAGAGCCCTTGCCAGAAATGCTTTCAAATGCACAGGCTTCAACTTCCACAGCAGTATGCATTCCATCCATTTTATTCTCCATCCTACATTCAGCATCAACCACCTTCCTTCCAGCATCTGCCAGAAAGCAGACGATATCCAATGAATAAAAGAAAAAGATTCTCAAAATTAGGTGCTTTTCTTAAATCACCTACATTTTTGAGGCACTACAAAATTCTCAAGTAAACTTACTTGGTCTTTTATGTGACCCATTGAGAATTTATTTTCCTTTATAGTAAGAAAGGCTAATTCACTAACCCTTGGTAAATGCAGTGATGCACAAAATCATTTCTAGTGGAGGACCAGCACAATCATTTGGATGAGTAGGGTTTGCTTTTTGCATCCTCTCATGATCTGTTACACAAATATACAGATGTTCTTAAGCTTCTCTAAGTGACCTTGGAATCTTTTACTTCTTTTTATACATATTTGGATTACTGGCCCCTTTCATCAATCATCCTTTTGATGAACTAACCTGTAGCCTCCTGCGAAGTTACTTATCTTAGATTTTACATTCTCACAGAAGTCTTTGTGACCTTTTATGCCTTGCCAATGTGCTCTCACAGTACGCTCTTTTTGGCAATTTCTTAGCACCCAGCACATGGTTCTCCTCTGTTTTCATGATATGTATCCTCCTCTAGACTCTAGACACTAGACTATGTTCTTTGAGGGAAGCAAATGCTTCTTAGTTCTTCATTGCATTCCCAGTGCCTTGAATGGAGCCCAGCAGGTACTTAGTGTTCCATGAGTGTTGAGAGAATGACCTACAGTGCATTATGGAGAGAACATCTTAAACATATTAAATGTCTACTAGACACTTAAAGTTAAAAAATTAATTTAATTAGTCATAAGGAACCATATTGATTGAACCCCATTCAATTAGAGAGCAGCTTGTTATTACATCTGACTGGTCAATGTAAATTATACTCTTGAACTACTTTGTTAAGACTTACTTAAACAGCTATTACAGCTCATGTTATATCCCTGCTATTTTCTCTTAGTTCTGGTGTGATTCAGCTAAATAGATTTCATCCTACCCAGTCACTATTGCATCCTTGTTATTCATTCTTAAAAAAAAAAGATAGTTATTGATTACATCTGATGTGTCAGACATTCAAATACAACAATAAACATGATGGTCAAGGTCTTTGTTTACTTAGTACTTACATTCATGTGTGTGAAAATAGACAAAAAATAAATACATCAACAGGAATATAACACACAGTGGTAAGTCCTAAGGTGGAAAGTGCTCTGTGACGGTAACATTAAGGGACTTCAGTTTAGGCAATCAAAATGGTTTCACTGAAGAGGTGACATTTTCTTTGAGGCTTTCCAGCTGAGGAAGCAACAAATGCAAGTACTCTAAGGTTGGCCCCAGCTTGGCACACTCCCAGAAGGAGAATGTCTTCCTTCCCCTCATTCTCACATGTTTAAGGTGTGGGTGTGTTTTTCTCTCCTGCATTTAAATATCCGTGTGTGACATGGAAATAATCCAGAAATGACCTCCTGTAGAAAACAAAACTTGAAATTTTATGAGTTAAATTTTAAAAAGAGTTTCGAGATAAAAGCTTTACAAAAAGCTGAGTGTTTGGACAAGTGGCCTCAATTTTTACCCCATCCTCCTTTAATATAGTGGAGACAAGCCGACAGAGGTGTAAGTGTTCCCAGAAGGTTGGCATCACCCCCAGACACCTGGCTGGCCCCTCTGAACCAGGCTGCCTCTGGCCAAAGTTTATTCCTTCTGGTCCATCTGATCTAAAGCTATGTCTTGTCTCATTACCAACAGATTAAAACCATTCATCTTTCTAAAGTTTTCATATTTTCCCAATTTGAAATTACCAGTGAGTGTCTTCTTCTAAATCAATGTAATCTGTCTGAGACACAGCTTTATTCAAGACTGATGAACAGGACTATGCTAAAGTCACAACAACTCATTTCTACCCACTCTCTAATGCCCAGGGAGTGTGATGTGCCCCATTCAGACATTTTTTTTTCCATTTTCTGGGATGAATATCTATAAGAGTTAAAGAAGTATTTTCTGCTTTTTCGCAACAGGTTTGCCGCCAGAACACAGGTGTCATGAAAACCACCGCTCAACCTAAACCAAAATGGGAAAGGAAAAGACTCACATCAACATCGTTGTCATTGGACACGTAGATTCGGGCAAGTCTACCACTACTGGTCATCTGATCTACAAATGTGGTGGGATCGACAAAAGAACTATCGAAAAATTTGAGAAGGAGGCTGCTGAGATGGGAAAGGGCTCCTTCAAGTATGCCTGGGTCTTGGATAAACTGAAAGCTGAACGTGAACATGGTATCACCATTGATATCTCCCTGTGGAAATTAGAGACCAGCAAGTATTACGTGACCATCATCGATGCCCCAGGACATAGAGACTTTATCAAAAACGTGATTACAGGCACATCTCAGGCTGAGTGTGCTGTCCTGATTGTTGCTGCTGGTGTTGGTGAATTTGAAGCCGGTATCTCCAAGAATGGGCAGACCTGTGAGCATGCCCTTCTGGCTTACACACTGGGTATAAAACAACTAATTGTTGGTGTTAACAAGAGGGATTCCACTGAGCCACCCTACAGCCAGAGATACGAGGAAATCGTTAAGGAAGTCAGCACCTACATTAAGAAAATTGGCTACAACCCCGACACAGTAGCATTTGTGCCAATTTCTGGTTGGAACGGTGACAACGTGCTGGAGCCAAGTGCTAACATGCCTTGGTTCAAGGGATGGAGAGTCACCCGTAAAGATGGGAATGCCAGTGGAACCACACTGCTTGAAGCTCTGGATTGCATCCTGCCACCAACTTGTCCAACTGACAAGCCCTTGCGTCTGCCTCTCCGGGACGTCTACAAAATTGGTGGTATCGGTACTGTCCCTGTGGGCCGAGTCGAGACTGGTGTTCTTAAACCTGGGATGGTGGTCACCTTTGCTCCAGTCAATGTTACAACTGAAGTAAAGTCTGTTGAAATGCACCATGAAGCTTTGAGTGAGACTCTTCCTGGGGACAATGTGGGCTTCAATGTCAAGAACGTATCTGTCAAAGATGTTCATCGTAGCAATGTGGCTGGTGACAGCAAAAATGACCCACCAATGGAAGCAGCTGGCTTCATGGCTCAGGTGATTATCCTGAACCATCCAGGCCAAATCAGTGCTGGATATGCACCTGTGCTAGATTGTCACACGGCTCACATTGCTTGCAAGTTTGCTGAGCTGAAGGAGAAAATAGATCGTCGATCTGGAAAAAAGCTGGAAGATGGTCCCAAGTTCTTGAAATCTGGTGATGCTGCCATTGTTGATATGGTTCCTGGCAAGCCTGTGTGTTGAGAGCTTCTCTGACTATCCTCCTCTGGGCCGTTTTGCTGTTCGTGACATGAGACAGACGGTTGCTGTGTGTGTCATCAAAGCAGTGGACAAGAAGGCAGCTGGAGCTGGCAAGGTCACCAAGTCTGCCCAGAAAGCTCAGAGGCTAAATGAATATTATCCCCAATACCTGCCACCCCAGTCTTAATCAGGGGTGGAAGAACGGTCTCAGAACTGTTTGTGTCAATTGGCCACTTAAGTTTAATAGTAAAAGACTGGTTAATGATAACAATGCATCGTAAAACCTTCAGAAGGAAAGGAGAATGTTTTGTGGACCATGTTTTTTTTGTGTGTGTGTGGCAGTTTTAAGTTATTAGTTTTTAAAATCAGTACTTTTTAATGGAAACAACTTGACCAAAAATCTGTCACAGAATTTTGAGACTCATTAAAACAAAAGTTTAATGAGAAAAAAAAAATAAAGAAGTATTTTCTCAGCTCTCCTTAGTAAAGGAGTTTAAGTAGCCTAAACACATCCTGAGTAGTCAAAATGCCTTTTTATAAGATCTACTTTTAACCAATTGATCTCTTTATATACTTTTGTCCTATTAACTTATTTGGTCAAACCAATGAGAATAAATATAAGGATGAGGAGGAACCACACTTGGAAAAGAATATTATGAATCATCCACTTATTATTATTATTATTATTATTATTATTAATTTCCCAAACAAGTCAAAATTTGAACAGAATGTGAGTGGAGAAAATAGAAACAAATAAACTAGTGGCAGAGAAACAGAGGCTTCCGATTGTATAAAAGCACGAGATTACGCAAGGCTGAAAGGCTCCTGTGGCATAATCGGAGCAAACACAGGGAGAACTGAGAGTGGGAGCAGGGAACTGAGGAAGTAGACAGAGCTGTACTTCTCCCTCCTCGTCTGCCCCTTCTCCTGCTCTCCTTCCCTTTCTCTTCCTTTCATCTCCTCTCTGTTGCTTTCCTTCACTTCCCTTCCTTCCCTTCCTAAACGATTCAGTCCCCCAAGCGTTAGGTGAGGCAGGGCAGGGCAGACTTGGAAAGAGGGGGCAGAACAACTTAGATGAGGTAACAGAGTTTGAAGGGTACGGAAGCTCGTATGGAGGGGCAGGCAAGCGCAGGAGCCCACAGGGTTGAGGAGGCCATCAGAGTGCGATAGTGGCCCAATATGCAGCATCTGGGCCCAAACAGGGTAAGGAGAGCATCTGTGTGGGGGGGGTATCATCTCAGATTGGTTACTTATAAGGGGACTGATCAGTAAGTAAATATATCAAGAATGTTGGGAGCCAAGTGTCTCACTGTTGGAGATGGGAGTGGAAATTATGGAAAGGGAGAAAACTAGAATAAGTCTGTGACTTTGGACTGAAATCTGAGGTGCTGGTGTGAACATGCGGTTTTCAATAGATAGATAGATAGATGATAGATGATAGATAGATAGATGATAGACAGATAGAGAGAGGTATAAATATAGTTGCAAGTGTGTGTGCAGAAATGCATATATCCACAGGTGCACATATATACCTGTATTATTTTCTTAGTCAGGTCAGAATGTGGTAACAAAGTATTGTAGACTGAGTGGCTTATAAATCACAGAAATTTATTTCTCACAGTTCTAGAATCCAGAAGTCCGAGACCAGGATGCCAGCACGGTTGAGTTCTGGTGACTTCTTGGTTCATGGTTGAGTTGTAGACTGCTGACTTCTCATTGTATCTTCACATGGTGGTGACACAGAGAAGCAAGCTCTTTGGTGACCTTATAAGGGCACGAGTTCCATTCATGAAGGCTTTGCCCTCATGACCTCATCTAATCCTAATCCCCTCCAAAAGCCCCGTCTCCTAATACGATCACACTGGGGGATAGGGTTTCAACATAAGAGTCTTGGGGCAACACAAACATTCAGTTTGCAACAAGTATCTAGCTCTAGTCCCGGAAAGATCCTGGGAACAGTAATTTCCAAGTAACAAGAAAGCACACCAAATGACCACATCAAAGTTTCCGAACAAATTTCCATTTAGAAACCCTGGGGCTTGTGAGAGAAATAGCTGATCCTAAGACTGGGGCAAGGAAAATACAAGATGATTCCAGAACATGTTTTTTCCAGAAAGTAGAAAAAGTAGAGACATGTTCAAAGAATGATGAAGTCATAATCAAAGGCCACAGGAGCCAACTTGAAAAGGTTCTCACTGGCCAAATACAGGACAATTGAAGCATCAACTAAATAATGATAATAATGGATTATAGCCCATTGGATAAAATAGAAAACTATACTTATATAAATAAATGAAATACATTGAAAATTTGATGAGTTAAATTGGATACAAACATGGTCTCAAACTACCTTCCCCCAGATACTCATTAACTCAATACTCTAACTCAGAGGAAGAAAGAATAACTTCACAGTGGAGAAGCTTGTCAGACACCACTTTGATCAAGTTCACCAACCTTCATGTCACTGTTATCACTATAATGGTACAGATCAAAATTATAGAAGTGAAAATATTTCTTAGGTATTTTTGTCAAAAATGCATAGCCTGAATCTAATCGTGAGGAAACATCAGACAAAATCAAATTGAGGGATGTTCTATGAAACAACAGGCCTATAGTCTTCAAAAGTGCCAAGGTCAAAAAAGTCAAGGACAGACCGAGGAACTGCTCCCCACTGAAGAAGATCAACAGGTCCTGAAAACTGAATATAGCACGTGATACTGGACTGGATCCCTTGACTATAAAGGATGTTATTGGGACAACTGGTAAAACTCTAACAGAATCTGACAAGTAAATGGTAGTGATATGTCCTGTGTTAATTTCCTGATTTTGAGAGTTAGATAGTGGTTACAGAGAATAATGTCCTTGTTTGTAGGAAGTACATACTAAAGTATTCAGAGATGATGGGGCTTCATATTAGCAACTTATTCTCCAGTGGTTCAGGGGAAGAAAAAGATTTTTGTACTATACTTGCAACTATTCTGTGGGCTTGAGATTTTTTTCAAAATAAGAAAAAAATAAATAAAAGGGGACACATGCAGCTAGATCCTCCTTTTTTTCACTGCCCTCTTCTTTCTTCAAAGGGTAAGAATGCCCAGAACTAGAGAATTGTTTTGCAACTGAGACAAGATGCCAACCCACCAACTACAGTGATGCATAAAAATATAGGTGCTATCTGGTTTGAGCTGCCATGCCAAGCCTATCCTGAGCTCTTAGCATGGGTAAAAATAAGACTACATTGCTTACAGAAATAAAGAAAAAGGAGAGCAAGGAGAAATAGAGATAGAAACAAATATTTGTTTAGCCAAGCATATAAGTTTTCTTATCCAATCTTCTCAACAGACTAGTTTAATGAATACTATTATCACTACTATGTCTTAAGTCATTAAGCTGGGGCTCAAATTAGGATTTTGGTAAAAAGCCACACACAGTAAGCTGCTAATTCATCCTGGTTCTGCCTGTTGGTGGACAGGGCCATTTGAAAGGCATGTGGTACATATTTATAAATGTGAATTTCTCATGAAGGTAATGGGAATCTACCAGCTCTGAGAGAAGAAAGAATACTACATAAGAAATGGCCAGAGACACCTGCCAAAAGCATGATCCCGCCTTGATATCTGAAGTGATGTGCTATTACTCTTGTGATGAGGGACAGCAAACCTGGAGGAGAAACAAAGGAAGAAAAAGCAACAAATTAATAGATGCACTTGAAACGCACAGGTGCTAGCTACCTCCTGGAAAAAGATTTGCAAAAGGAAATTTTTAGTGCCAAAAATGAAGACTAAAGGCAGGACAAAAATAAGGAGCTTCTCCTTTTTATTTATCTAAAGATTAAAACTCCAAAGATTAAAAATCATTAAAAATGGTTTTGTTGATCTTTAATTGGAAAACACTATGCTTTTGAGCAGAGTAAAGCAAAAAAAAAAAAAAAAAAGAATAGGAAACTACAGCTTCTTTCATTTAATCATTAAAACTGATCAATCAGCCATAGAATGCAGGTAATTATAAGACCTTAGAAGCAAAACATCTTTCATTTCAACACAGGAATCACAGTTTCCATCATCAGTGGGTAGGAGAGGCAAAAATTGTGTGTTAAGATAAAGGTGGGTATGTGTGCAAAGGTGCTTCAACTTGGCATCCTTACCATGTTACAGAACATAGTATTGTTTAAATAGTTAACGAATGAATGAATGAATTTAACTCAGAGTTCAGTATGTTTTCAGCTGAATACAATTCAACCTACTCTGCTTTACTGGTGGCAAGTGCCTCAGCATGGATGCATTCTCTGTCTTTATCTATTTATAAACACTCACACACACCTGTATCCATTTGTTTGTTTGTTTGACAGCTTGGTTCAAGTTGAGAAACATTGTATAGAAAAGATTCCTAACTGACTTGGTCTTTCCAGCCATGTTCAATGAAATGGGCATTATACTTTTACACCCCCAGATGCTTTGTGAAACATAGTTTTAGATTCCTTTAAAACTATGAAGAACTAACTTCTGTTTTGATGGTTTGTCAAATATTACTACTTTGATTCATAGCAACAAATACTGAAATTTTAGAGCAAAGAGACTAAGGTTTAGAGAGGTAAGGAAGAAAATCAGCTATGCAAAAGGGTTTTTGTTTGTTTGTTTGTTTTCTGCATGTTTTAGACTATTTTGAATTCCAATCGTCCTGGAGTCATTTTGTATCTGTCTTTCTAACAAGGGAGTCTAAAAATTTCAGTTTTAGAGGGGAGGTTAAAAATAACACCTTGCTTTAAAAAGTAGGAATTTGCAATTAGTTAGCATTTAGAATTTTCTAAAGCAAAAACCACTGGTGATGTGTGTGTGTTTTTTAATCCCAGTAGCTACTGTTATCAAAGCAGCAACCACGGGCCCTCTCCCAGTGTCACTGTCAAGCTGATCACGTCTTTCTCACCGTCATTTTTCAGGAAAGTACTTTAACGAAGGTGATACTATGTTTCACTACAAGTTCATAAAGATCGAACAGCCATTAATTTCCCAACAGTTGATTTTAATGGTTATGAATTCCGTGCCAGAATGTACAGTGCCAGGATATCATCCTCATCGAGCCCTTTTGGGCAGAGAACCCCCAGCTGTAGGGCAGTACATCCCTGCACTTTATAACTGCTAGGTGCATCACCATGAACCTGTTAGCAAGGCTGGCCAGAACCACCATGTCGTAAATCACCTACTGGCCCCCTACCATCAAACAGGTTGCAAAGAAGGGTGGTGGGCTGGGCCGTGGCAGCCCTGCATGAGCAGCCCAGCCCAGCAACTGGAAGCTTCCTCCTGACTGACTCTTTGGACTAATTTTAAAATGAAGTGCTTCAACTCTTTAATCAGCATCACACCACTCTGAGGAGCAACTCCAAAAATTGGGTTTCCATGGTAACAACTGGAGACTGATTCACAAGTCCTCATATTGCCTACATAACCTATTTAATTACACAGGAACCATTAAACTCTGTGTGTGTGGATGTGTTAAAGTTATGTGTATATTCCTGCATGGAATTAATTGTGAGGCCTTATTTTAATAGGATTTAAAATTACATATGTCTAGAAAAATCTTCAACATTCTTGAAAAAGACAGCAGAGGATGAAATCCCAAATATTTGCTTTGGGATGTCATCTTAATTGATTTACAAGCTCTATATAAGCTAAAACTTGTGTTATGAAAATTACTTTGAAAGCCTTGTTGTCGATATTCCCAGAAATATTAAATTATTTCCCTGAAACATAAAGACCGATTATCCTTCCTTTCAATTCACCTGTTTAACACTAAAATATATATATATATATATATGTATATATATATATATGTAAATAAATGCATGACTAGATAAGATGGGCAAGGCAGGGGGGAGTGATAGGTTATCTGCACCTCCTTCCCTTTGTCTCCAAAGCATACATTTATTCTTTCAGCACATATCAATGGTTGATCAATCAGTCAAGGTGTGGATATCAATGAGTCTCAGATTCTGTACACAGTTCTGGGGATAAGCCATGAAAGACAAACAAGCAAATAGTTCATGTTAAAATTGATGAACACAACATGCACAGTCTGTGGGGGTAAGCCATGAAGACTTTCTGGAGGAGGTGAAATCTGAGCTGAATTTTGATGGATAAGGAAAAATCTGCCTAGTGAAGTGGGATGAGGGAAGGATTAAAGGCACCTTCAGAAAATAAACAGAACATGCCAAGCAAAGAAAACACTTAAAGGAAGTTCAAGTAGTGTGCTAGAAAGTGGGGTGCAGCAGTGGGGCAGGAGGGCAGGCTGGAGAGATGGGCAGCCATTACTGAGGGTCAGGGGAGACATGAAAGGGTTTTGAGTAGTAATTTTAGAAAGGTCTTGCTGGTGGCTGTTGAACAATGTACTGAAGGAAGGTTGCAGGTGAGAAGTGCCACATAAAAAATCAAGAGAGGTAGAGATGGTGGGGACAGATCTGGAAAAGAAGAGGTAGAGCTGCCGGATTTTGGTGACTGATTTCCCTGGGAAGTGAATGAGAGGAGCAGTTTTCGGTGGCATCCAAGTTTTATGCTTGACTTACTGACTTCTTCAAAGAAATATTGGCAATTACTCTCTCTGTTTTCTCATATTGCCCCAATTTCTCAACCCTCTTAAT